>NC_081783.1:1662262-1884762 GCF_963082965.1 Carassius carassius | reverse complement strand
TTGTTTAATTCCCCTGTTATTCCAAAGATTGAAGGCAATTTTGTAAAACTCTCCTGATGCAATAATGAATTTTTTTTTTTCACATACTGTTTCACATTCATCTAAAACTTTTGTCTTACCTTATATAACCTATATTCACAAAAATCTTAACAGGAAATTATGCAATAATAAAGGATTGTGTGCAAGATACTTTTTTATTTTTATGAAAAGGCAAGGTCATTCCAGATTGTAAAATGTCATGTGGTGCAACAAGGAAACATGTTCTCTCACTGAATCAAACTACTGTATTACCATAAAGTATTGTATTAAAGAGACTAATACGTAGTTACATTTCATCCTGCTAGAGTGTTTAAGATCTATTGCTCATCTCATGATGATGTAATCCATCTCTGAGTTAATGGAACATATGCAGTGAGTAGACATTGATGCTGAAAGATGTTGTTGTTATTTCAGACTCACAGAAATATGATTCACCTGCCAACTTTCACATTAGAGACAGTAAAAGGACAGTTGAATCCTGTAGAGGCTGACGCCCACAGAAACTGCATTTCACTCTTGAAGGGAATGATGATTTCATTGCACGGAAGTTTAGAGAGTATCTAAAGTAAAGTGAAAATGATCCCGGGCAGAGTGAGGAAACATCGCACCATATGTTGACTCTTCACCGCAGCTGAACGTCTTCTGAGACTCTTTGCCACTTCACATTTGGTGCCCACAGAGCATCTGTATCTCTGCCACAGCAGGTTATGTGCATTAGCAGGTGCGTATGTTCCTTTCCAAAATGCCTCTGTAACTCTTTGAAGCATATGGCTCTGGCATCACTCCTCTGCAGCTACGTGGTACACCAGAGATAAAGTTTTCACACATTTCTTATGCATTTTCCAGAACAACGATGCCAAGTCGACTGCCAATGAGTCTCATCACCCCTCACCGAGCTGCATGATAAGGCTGTCAGAGGATGAACTAATATGACTTATTAGGTACGACATGTACTGCATTACGGTTATGTGTATATTTTTTTCTCATGCTAATGATTAATTGAAATAAAGTTGCATAACTTCTGTTTTTTTTCTGCCTAAAGATGTTAACGGCATACCACATGAAATGACATTTGCAATATTCAATCCTCATTGTGATATATTTTTGAGTGAAAAAATGATCATTTAGGGCAAGACTTGATTTTTGCAACACAGGCTTATTGAAAAAGCGCACCTGGCAGAGATGGGGGAGTTGCTTTTAAAAGTAATGCATTACAATATTGCATTACTCAATAAAAAAGTAACTGATTGCTTTTATGGAAAGCATTGCATTGTGTCACTTTACTGTTAATGTTACTTTTTTTTTTTTTTTTAAGTTATATTTTCAGCAACTGTAAAACCCATTTCACACCAAAAGTTAAATTAAATACTTATTTGGAAAAGTAACTAGTTACTAGTTACTTGATAAAAGTAATCTGATTATGTAACTCATGTTATTTGTAATGCCTTACCCCAACACTGGTGTCTGATGCTAGCATTTCTGCAAAATGCTATTATGCTGCTTGTTGCACATTTTGCATAACTTCTAAGTGAAATGTCCAGTGGGTGATGCTAGAGCAAGTTCAGTTTTAACCAAAACTGATGAATGTTATTCAGGCTATATTTTATTATGCTGGTTATTGTACGAATCGTGGCAGTTCTAAAGTCAAATAGTGAATGGCACTAAATAATGTTAATGCTTTCTCATATTTGGAAATAACATATCAAACGTGACATAAAAATACATTTGACAAAACAACAATAAGATTTGATCTTGCTTGAACAAGTCTTTGAGCTCTTTTATCATGGCTTATGTTTCACAGGACTTGTACTTGAGTGCTTCACATAGGAAGTGCAATGATACACCAGGTGCGCTACAGAGCAAGTTTATTATGTCAGAAAAGCCATTCAGTACATATGGAGCTGATAATGTGATGCAAGTGTCAAAATGTATTAGTTTGCAAATCATGCACTATGATGAAACTATTTGGGGTCAAATCACAGTATCATTCAAAGAAATGCACAAAAATATTTGTGTGAAAAGAAAAATTTGTTTGTGTTTTACTGACACTAGTAGAAACTCAAGTGAATGTATAGTGCATTTTTTGAGGTTTTGGATGTACATGTATGTTTTTTGTTAGGGCTTGGGTTGGATTTTATAATTTTTTTTTTTTTTATAGGAAAGTCAAAAGAGATATTATTGGTTTTGGCCTCACTTTTAGAGTCGAAGAAAGTTATGACATATTGATGAATTATGGAAACTTTTTTTCCTAATGGAGACTTAACGAGTTCTCATTTATGTTTCATCCAAGGATTAACTTCAGAGAAACAACAGTCAAAACTTACAACTACAAAAATAAATTTGAATAGCCCAGATAATTTGGTTTTGGAAGCAGATGATGAGAAATGTTTACATAAATTCATGCTGAAAAATCACCAAATCTAAACATAGTTTGTGATGTGGAGATTTCTTCTGAAAGACCAGAGGAGACAAATGTGCATGTGCTCCATTAGTCCAACATTTAATCTCATTACTGTCCAGAAAAAAGAATTAAGTTATTAGAAAGATCTCATTTGTGATTTTTCTTTACACTTGGGAGATTTATTAAGAAGCTTAGCAGGGTAAATTCTAATTTCAAGCAGTCAGCTGTACAGAGGTGTCTTCAAAGGTTCTAGGTTTCATTCGACTGTTTAAGTTACAGCTAATGGACTATGGGTGAGAGTGTGTAAATAGATCTAATATGGAGTTGAACACTCTCCACAGGGAGGTCTTTGGTTCTGAGCATAGGCGGAGGGTGAACCAACTCCAGGGTAAGGCTAAAAGCAGCCATAAACACATAAACATCATAAACACGTCTTTTCAGACAAAAACCAGACAGGGGTGTCATACAGGGTAAATACGAAATTTTTTATGGGACTGAATTTGTATTTAAAAAGATTACAATTTAATAATAATGTCAGAAATCTATAAATTATATAATGTTTCCTTTCCACGGTGAATAAAATATATAGAGAGTGACATTATCACTATAACATTGATCTATCGCAAATTTAAGCACTCTCAAAAAAAAAAAAAACCTACCGTTATAAACGCTGAAGCTGAATAAACTGTTAAATGAATCTCTTACTTTTTACATACATCTGCGCTTTGTGTGGCGTTATTTTACTGACAAATGTCGAGAGCGCATTATTGTAGCGCGGAAGCACATTAATATAATGCTTGAATATTTTTGTCTTCAAAATACAAACATAAAAGAGATATAGTAACACAAAGTAGTTACAATAATCAGTTTATGTTAAAACAAAAATCTTACGATAAAAAAATCAAGGAAATGCCCAGCACAAATCTGTTTTGAGACTACTTTTAAAAAAGTGCATAATGATAACCTTTGACAATGTTAACTTCTGGTGCAAAAATAATATCTATAGCTCATGAGCACAGAGAGATTTGTGATTGCGCAGGACACAGTTTGAATGAAAGGAGAGATACGTTTTAAGTGTGCGCTCTCTCTCCGGGTGAGAGCAGTGTATATCTGAGAACACGTGTCCAGTTTTGTGCGCAAATCTGCGCGCGAGCGGAGAGATTCACGCTCGTGTATTAATATGCTTTCGCACTTCAATAATGTGCTCTTGACATTTGTCAGTAAAATAACGTCATAACTTTGTTGTTTATGATTCGCAGCTCAACAAAACTGAGATTCAGCGAGGACTCATCTGAACGCTTCTGTTTTGCCATTGCATTCCTAAACTCAACAGAATTATGTGTGATTGGTTAAAATGTGCAACACGGTAAAAACGCCTAAGATGAAATACGGTGCAATGTGAGCAGATTTTAATTTAATGCAGCAATCGACACTGTCTATTCATATTCACTTTGTTAGCAACAGACGTAATAGATTATATTTGTTTGTGCAGAGGCATTTTTGTCCTATTAAGTGGCATTTTTGCCCCAGGTCCCCGTGGCCAGGGGAAGGCTAAACCTATGGTTCTGAGCTACCAGTCTTAAACACTATTCACACCGAACTGTCAAGGGCTTACTGACATTCTCACATTTCTCACATTTCACTGCTGGTTATATATGTTCTATACAATTGTGTATGTGATGAATACAAATCTTGAGTCTTGAATCTTGAATCTTCTCTTTCCCCAGCTAAATTAGCTCCAACAAGCCATGGTAAAGGCGAGAGGTTGGGTCTTTAGTGACGCCAGACACAAAACTATTATGTACAACAGTTACATTGTGACAGAAGTGGAGGAGACACAATAAAATCCTTACGGTGCAATGCATAAACAACTCAAAAAGAATGAAACCCTCAATTTTATCTCAAGCACTCATGAAAAATGGCACACACACTCAAGAAATGACGCATCTGCCATCAGTGTATGTGCAAATGTTATGTTGAGATAATCTAATCGTTTTTATAGCCCGTCAAAATGAGAGCAGTTGTGTGTGCCATGACCTTGAAGTGAAGCTCTCGCAGACTGAAAGAAAATAGTGAAATCAATTGAAGCATGATTTAGAAAATTAAAGTAGCATACCATAATAATGACTGAAGAATATTGTTGTGTACATCATGTTCATGAGCATGGCTAGATGGCATTGCGGACAGAGGCTGCAGCCTTTCCTGACTCGAGCAGATGTTGTAAATCCAGAATTATTTTGGCGAGGCACGTGCCCTCCAGCAGGTTTCTGTCTGCTGCACTGGTGATGGTTTGTTTCCATTCCTGGCGCATTGGACAATAACCCCGCATGCACTTCCCCAGACCTTTATCATCGCAATATGAGGTACTGTGGCATTTCCACTGAACCCAAGGTTAGGCTCAAATGTCTCTTTCTCGAAATGCATCATGACCCTGTGTCCAAAGACCTATGAGTTAAACTGAAGGGAGCTATATGGGGTTAAATATATTTAGCGTATTATATTATGTGTCCCCAGCGCTCTCTGAACTCATGATACTTCTAAGTATCAGATTTGTCTAGTGAACATCCGAGCAATTGAGATAAGAGCTCTCCAATGATATTTTTTCCTTTGTATTCATGGGCATATTGATTAGACATGTTTTGATGCAAATTGAATGGGGCTTTGAAAGGAAGCTTACAGTTAAAGCAGTATATCACTAAAAAAAAAACTCATTGCAAACCCATGTGTCAGTGATGTTTTGAAGAATGTTCCTACTGAATGACGTGGGCAGGGAGTTTTAGTCCAAGACTTTAATGCTGTATTCCAATACCACTCCTATATTATGAAGTTTCTTTATATGAGAAACAGTCAAATTTAAGCTGCTATTCAGAAAATAGACATTCTGCTGTAGCACTACAATGTCATTTGTGCTTCAGTAAACTAAAAATCCTTGACAGGATAAGGTATGTTAAAAAAAGAAAGAATATGTGCAAGCAAAAAAAATTGTGTTTACACACTCACATCCCTGAACTTCATGCTCATCCGGGTCATGGCACCACTTTCCCCCCTCCAGTTCTACTCTCCTCACTCACTCTGAGCAAGGTTCGAACTGGCATTTTCTGGCATTGGAGCTAGTCAGGGCAGGGAGGTTTATCCAAAAATAAAGTCTTAAATTCAGGAGTTTTTTTGTTGTTGTTGTTGTTGTTTCAAATTTAGGGTTATTAAAATATCTTAAATAGTATAAAAAAGTATGGAAGCCTGTTTCTGCCACTGAACAAAATTTTTTAAATGTAATTGCAACTTTGGCTTTAACATCTTTTTTCATCAGAATTGGATTTTATAACTTGCAAATGAAAGTTTATACCTCATAATTCTAAGATAAGTCATAAATGTGCGATATATACTCGCAATTGATGAGAAAAGTCAGAATTGTAAGATAAAGAGCTGCAATTACCTTCCTGCATTTATTATTCAGTGAAACGGTTTTCCATACAAATGTCTTAATTATCATTTTCAGAAGGGCATAAATTTGGGGCCAGAAAACAAGCATCATAATATGGTTTAATGTGAATATTAAACTTCAAAAGGCAATGATTTAATGCAATATATACAGTCGCTTTCAAAGTAAAAAAAGTAATAAAATAAAAAAATGGCGCTGATGTGCAGTCCACAGGCTTGTTGTTTCAGTAATTCTTGCTGTATTTGTAGTGTGTTTTATCTTCCTCATCTGTTTAATAGTAGTAGTATATATATATATATATATATATATATATATATATATATATATATATATATATATATATATATATATATATATATATTATGTAAATGTCTCATCACATCCTTTTGAAGTTCTTTAGGTTTGGTTATTAATTTTTAGGTATTCTTTTAGGTATTGGTTATTATTGGTTTTTAAGGTATTGTATTGTTAGGTAAGATTATTGGAGTATGTTTTACGAAAAAATATTAGACGAGTCTTTCTGCTTCAGAATTCCATATTTAATTTAATGTATTATTTGTTGATTCTCTATTTATTTGTGAAATTTACTAGCTTTTTTCTGAGCGAAAATCAATTACATGTGCTACTTGGAAAAAAAAAACAGTATGCCTTCAGACCGTCTGCTATACCATGTTCTTTTACTTTAATGAAAAGTACAGTATGTGTATTATTCAAGCCATTTGTATTAGTAGGTCTAACTGAGGAGAAATGTCTTGCTCAACTGCACATTGGTGATAAATTCACCCCTTGTCAGGTTCAAACCTGCAGTACAGCCTTCCAGTTATCAGATCATTAACCACTGTGCCACACCACTCCAGATTGATTACTTCATTACATTTCCTATTTAAAAAGGAACAATCCAAATCCAAAATCTTCATATGACACTAGAAACAGTGCCATATGAACGGCACGCCGCACTGGACCTGCACGTGCCGATAAGCACGCGTTTTGTAATTTATAAATACGTGTAAACATCTGAGTGACCTGTTATTAATTAAATGCCATAGGTATTGAACCTGAATTTATGTTTATGAAAGTACGTGATTAAACGGAAAATAATGCATGCATAGCATGTGAGTTTAAGAGCTGTTCAGCGCGAGGAGCTCATTCATTCTGGCTGTCATAAACACTGTGATGCGACTACAATGAGATCAGACAACCGCATCCATCACTGTTCTACCAGTGACATCCTCATAGTTCCTTACCCCACTATCCAGCTCACTTACTCTCTCTCTCTCTCTCACTCTGTTTGACAGAGTTTGTTCTGTCAAACAGAGCCCAGCCTTCTTTGGCATGCACATCCTGCATGGGTAAATAAATCGAATCCTTTTACATTTTGTCTTTCATGCAAGTGGCAATGAGTTGAAAGTGATCAAATTTAAATACAGCTAATATCCACAGGTAAGAAATGCCTTGTTTTAGAGGATACTGTGATCTTGTTAATATAATATGACTGTAATTTGGTTTAGTTCATTATGGTATAATTAGATATATAATTGTTGTTGTTACTTATTGTAATATTTTAATAAATTGCATTTATTTTAGGGAATTCAAAAAATATATATTTATTTATTAAATATTGAAATAAATACATATTATTTATATAAATCTTGAAACAAATCTTGAAATCAATAAACAACAACAATAATAATAACGGTCTAGAAGCAAACGCTAGTAAAATTAGGATTCTCAGTGTAAATAAGCAATACATGATTTAAGCTAGTTATAATTGTAAATGATTAATTTTATGATTAATTATAAAAATGAAAGACTAAATCATAAATTAATTACTGAATTATGGTTTTCAATACAGAATAAAAAATATTCACAATTCTGAGTTTTACAAGTCAAAAGAGTCAAAATTGTGAGATATAACAGAACCCATTTTTCTTCTCGCAACTCCCAAGTGTCTTTTTTCTTTTATCTCTTAGAGTTATAAACTTGCAATTGTGAGTTAACATCTCAAAATTGCAAGATAAAGCTCATGATGAAATAAAAAAGTCACTAGTACATTTTTTTATTTTGTGGCAGAAACAGGCATCCATATTATAAATCTGTTCCTCGCTGATGTACGTGATGTGATTGAAATCAAATGCACGCAAATCACCAACTAAAGAAAAGAGCTCACATTTTATCTTGGAAAACTGTCTGAAACTAAATTTATCTGATGATTAAAAAAAAAAATCTACATTAGGTATCAATGCATGCAGAATATTCCTGGCATTAATTCACCAAGGTAAAAATATGAAGAAAAATTCAAATTTATCTAACATCACAGTGCAAACTAAACACTGAATTGTGCTGCGGTGTGTCATGCAAGCAAATGGATTCACTTTCCTGTGGCTCGTGTTTTGCTCTCAAACAACACTTTATAAATGTTTTTACTCTATACTATATTATTAATAAAGGGCCTGTTGAAATGCTATAAAAAACTGCCTTTTATGTCAAAAGCCTGCTCTGCAAAACTCTGAAGATTGTGCTGGAGTCGATGCAGGAGTCCATCTCTAGGGAAGCCCAGAAGACAACAGCTCTTCATGAGAAAAACTAAAAGGCAAGAATCAGACAACGGATCTAACCCACAGTGACAGACAAACACACACACCAAATCAAAAAAAACAGCTAAGAAAGACCTTCACAATCTGAGGCCCCCTTGCTGAAAAATCGACTGGCTCTTGTTGAGAAAATGACCTGGCATCTATTTCAAGAGATTATTTCCCCCAGGATCCAGCTAAAGCTCCACTCTCTGGTCAATGGCTGACAAAAGATGCCCTGTCCGCAGAAGATGCCAACCTTGAGGGGGGCCATATGAAATCAGATTTTTCCCCCAAATTCTTTTTTTTTTTTTTTTACCTTTTTTTGTGCAAATAATTTTTTTTCTGGAGTCTGTTTTGATTGTTAAATGTAATTTTATTGATATAAAGGCATGTCTTATTTATTGAAATCATGAAACTTACAGCAATTTGACAAAATTCTAATTCTAAACATTTTTTTAATTTATGTTTTCAACATTATTATTATTAATGTATTTATTTGTTTTTAATTCTGTGTTTTCCATTTTATGTTTTCTGGATTTTAATGGTTTAATTAATTTTAAATAATTGATAACTTTAATTTTATACATTTATCAATTTATGTATTTATTTATTTTTGCAATTACAGTATTTAATTACAAACAAACCCTTTAATTTTGGGGGGCAAATAAAGTGTTGCACAACAGAGGTTTACAGTTATTAAACAAGAAATAAAATTTGTGTGATTATTCCTTAAAACTAAAGTTTGAATAATTTTATAGTAGTAGTAAGATGTACCTTATATTACCGTACATTATTAATATATTTCTGTCACAATTTTTTCAAATTTAACCAAACTTTTACTTTGAATGTTTGCCGTGAAGAGTTTTGTATGTGTGTATATATGATATAATAATGATAGTTTTTCTAAAAAGAAATGTTTGTGGATTGACTCTCAGACTCGTGAAATGCTCAATTGATAATTAATTTGCTCTCAGAGCAGTTCTGGTCATGTTCAGTTCAGAACACGCAGTATCCATTTCTAAATAGTCTTTATGCACTTTAATATTCACAGACACTCCAAATCAGCATTTAATTTATGCGTACTGGCTTACTTTTGATTGATTAATTTAAAATTTGCCAAATTCCGTTACATTCCTCATTATACAGTAAATTCGATTATGACTGGATTCCACGATTCCGTCCCGTTTTCCACGTTGCCTGAAGGGACGCCCAAGGAGGATTCATTGCAAACATTAAGAAAAGACAGATCAAAACAACCACAACCAAGACCAAAGATCCCACCACTGTGTCAAAAAAAAACAAAAAAACACATACTACGCAGAAGCAGTTGGAATGACGCAGAATCCCATAAATCCCGCTGAGGCTCTTGAGAAAATACATAAGCCCCCTGGTGTTCACCGTACTATCAGACTTCAGCACAGACTCCGGCTACGGTTGTTTGTCCGTCTTAAACTGGCACTTACACTGTCAAACAGCTGAAGTACTCTATTTGAAGTTGTGTTACAGAGAAGCCGGGTAGGTTTACATGCAGAGCAATATTCAGACTGCTGGCCTGTTCTAACTGAACTGTTTGTCTATTACTGTTCCAGCCATTTCATTCCATTCACATTTGCATTTACATGGAAAGGACAAGATCCTGCACCATTACTGATGCTCTGTCAAAAACTTTGACTGCCGTATGACTATATCATATAGTCATGAATGAGACTGATATGTTAAAGGTGATGCATTGCAAAGGATTTGTCTAAATAATCTGTGGATTTATTGGTAAATCATTTACAATAAGATCAATGAAATGCATTTCAAAAATGGGATGAATTTACATTTCATGCAGACTATAAAGAATGTTTGCATGTTGATAGTATGCTGTACTAATAGTCAACAAGCCAAAACAGTCACTGATTAATTTCATTTAAAGCACCATGCCCTGCCATGACCATCAAAACACTGCTTGTGTACAAAATCACCTCCTTTAAATTGAAAGACACTGACACACATCAAATCTCCCGCTGTGATCAATGTTCCCTTTATTATGCACAATCCACAGGTTTATTTGTGAGGTGTTGCTGAAAGATTTTTGTTTATGACTTGCTGTTTATTACTAGCTCCCGGGCGTGTGTCGAAACACAGCAGTCAGATGAATGCTTCAATAAATAGTTGCAGCACAAAAGGTCTCAACCAACAGTATGATATTGTGAACTAGATGTTTCTTACAATATTTCTGATCTAATTATGAATTTTGAACAAGGGAGTGAAGAGCACTTTGTGAGTCCAAGAGCTCAAGTTACACTGCAGCGTATCATTCATTGGCTCATTTTGTTTGCACTTGAAGGTGAGATGTTAATTATGATGGTCAGAAGACAGAAATGTTTGTCATCACTCCCCCAGCTGTCGAATCAAAAACACCCACAAATGTGCATTAACTGTAAAAATGGAAATATTAAAAAGCTTTGCTAGATTTATGATGTTAATGACGGTGGAAATGCATCATCAGAGTCAGTGAAATAGTTACGAATTGCCACGAGAGGGTCTTGGTGAGGCTCTGAAAACATCAAATACAGATGCCAAAGATATCAACTACTAATAGAGAGACAATTGTGGTTGTGCTAACTGTTCTTTCGTGTCAAAGTCGTTTACACGTCAATTTTGTCTTCTGAAAATTGTTTAAATGGGCCGAGTTATCACAGTGCATGCAAACATGGCCGTCATATATGTCCGCCAGGAGAGCGCTCTATCTGTCAATCTCTCTATGCCAGAGTACCTGTCAACAATCACTCAAATAATGAGCCTCTGTTTGTCCCTCAGAGGACACCGTAGTCATCTAACCCTGGAGCCATCTCCTGAATTTCTTAACAGGACTGGTGGGGAAAGTGATCTAACCTTTTCTTCCAAGCAAATATCCCTCTACACACAGTGTTTCAGGCTGCAGGCCAATTTCCATTCCACTGCTCATCGACCATTTTAAATGACCTGCCACTAAGATTAATCCTAACCAGGGAACCTTACAGTTCTCAACTGTGCCGCCATCTGACTCCTTATATTATGTACTGTTTGGAGCTATTAAGGTTTAATATTGTAGGCAGATGATAATGTGAAGAATTGAACAATGTCAGCATGAAAGGTCAAAACCATCAAACTGACTGACGTTAGATGAATGGCAGAGAGGCCGCTTAACTGCGGGGTCTAGAGCATCTATAATTAAACATAAGAGCCGTTTGAATATGAGAGCAGAATCGAGGTGGCAGCATAGGTAGCCCACGTTTCAACCCATTCTGACTTTTAACACCCCTGTCTGCCAGAGCGAATGATATGCTAGCACTCTTAAATCTGAAAGCCGCCCCTGCTGCTTAAACACAAAAAATGTGTTCGGCCTGAAAGAGAAGAGGAATTATGAAAGCAAATGACTCACTTGGATCAAAGTCTGATAACTGTGCAATCAATTGGCTATCAGGCCATCACAGAGAAAGAAGAGCGTCTGACAACCAATGCGCTCCATTGATTATTGTGCGATGAGATACATGATGCCGTATTGATGCTAAATGTTCAAAGTTCATTGTAAATGCTCAATTATTAGTAGAGCTGCATAATATTTTCTTTGAGCAGTGAGTGATATGTCTGCAATGGCTAATTATCCTGTGCAAACAGTAAAAATTGTTATCCGCTCCATGAAAAATATGACAAGGGACATCAGTATTGATTCTGGTGATACTGGCTTTTTATCATAGATCTATATTATATGGATATGGAAAAATCACTAAGCCATCAATAGATTTTTACAGATTCTGCAGGCAGTGTCAGTAAGTCAAAGTTGCAGCCACAATGCTAGAGTTTGTTTGGTATGTTGGATTTTTTTAATTTATATTTTAATCTTTTTGGTCCATTTTAACTTCCATCGGGTATAACTTGCATTACTTGGAAAATAAACAAGATTTGAGGTATCGTTCATATTTGCAGCACACATGCCAGTTTGATAAGGGTTAAGGGTTTGCTCAAAGTCTACTTTTAACTAATTACTCATTTTCAGAGATATCACACTTCAGTGCCATGCATGGATTCAGCAGAGAAAATCTACCATTAATATTCAGTGTAATTTCCTGAAGTTTCAATATGGAACAACTTCTTCACCACCAATGACAGATAACTTCATATGCAATATTGTAACCAAATAAAAATAAATAAATAAATAAATAAATAACAACTCTAGAGAAGCCTATACTGTGCAAGTTCTATGCCGTTTGCAGCATTATTCTGTCACAATAAACGGTCTACACATTTGTCATGTAGATAAAATCAATAATAAAATGATAAAAGCGATTCATACCATGCTCTACCATCACTATCAATGCAATTTTGCTATCATACAACAGCTGTATCACCGTTTCCCTTTAGACTTCCCACATTAATGCTGCAACCAGCCAGAGATTCAATTCAGATTTCTCAAGTTCAGCCGCTCTGAATTCTAATCAGTAATGACACTTTAAGGCATATAGTTTGATAGTTTAGTGATGGCAAATAACTAATATCAGAACAACTATGGCATGCAAGGTTGTTAAGTGATGGTATACTGTTTTGTAAGCCATGTTTTCAACTTAAGTGAAGTGCAGTACTACAACACTTCTGATAAGAAAATGCATATGACTTGTGTTGCTTTTATGGTGGAAAACTACATTACCCATGTTGCTCTATAGAAAAGAAATGAACCAATCAGAGAGTCACAGCTAGCAAATTTGCCAAAAGATAAACAGGGGAACTTAATGGGAGTGGATGTTGCAGGAAATATTCACTCCCATGTCTCCCTACACTGTTCAAATAATAATAAAATAAATAAATAAATAAACAAATACTTTTTAAAATGTTATTTTGGGTTGTAAGCAGTAAGCACACTTGTCACCACATAAACACAGACATAAATGAGATTAAATGTACTCTGTGGTTCAGTTGTAGAGCATTGCGTTAGCAGTGCAAAAGGTTGTGGCTTCGATTCCCAGGGAACAAATGTTAGCCTGAATACATTTGATTCGGATCGGAACTTCGGATCGCGGAGCGCGAAACATTTGATTCGGATCGGAACTTTGGATCGCGGAGCGCGAATCATCTGATTCGGATCGGAACTTCGGATCCATGAATCATTTGATTCGGATCTGAACTTCGGATCGCGGAGCGCGAATAATTTGATTCGGATCGGAACTTCGGATCGCGGAGCGCGAATCATTTGATTCGGATTGGAACTTCGGATCGCGGAGCGCGAATCATTTGATTCGGATTGGAACTTCGGATCGCGGAGCGCGAATCATTTGATTCGGATCGGAACTTCGGATCGCGGAGCGAGAATCATTTGATTCGGATCGGAACTTCGGATCGCGGAGCGAGAATCATTTGATTCGGATCGGAACTTCGGATCGCGGAGCGCGAATAATTTGATTCGGATCGGAACTTCGGATCGCGGAGTGAGAATCATTTGATTCGGATCGGAACTTCGGATCGCGGAGCGAGAATCATTTGATTCGGATTGGAACTTCGGATCGCGGAGCGCGAATCATTTGATTCGGATCGGAACTTCGGATCCGTGAATCATTTGATTCGGATCTGAACTTCGGATCGAGGAGCGCGAATCATTTGATTCGGATCTGAACTTCGGATCGCGGAGCGCGAATCATTTGATTCGGATCTGAACTTCGGATCGCGGAGCGCGAATCATTTGATTCAGATCAGAACTTCGGATCGCGGAGCGCGAATCATTTGATTCGGATCGAAGCTTCGGATCGTGGAGCGCGTAGCTATCTCTAAAACACACACAACAAACACACTTTTTGTAATATCAAATACTATTATTAATTAAATACCACTATTATATAAAATATCTGTTCATATTTACTTAATAATAATAATATGTAATCAATAACAGTAGACATTATAAAAGTTGCTAATCAATTCAGTCAAGAGTACAAAGGCAGCGTTCTGATTAAATTAATAAATAAAATGTAAAGTTTTACCTTCAACCACAGCTATTTGCTCTGAAACAAACAATCAGAGCCAGCAGCAAATCTTTATTAACAAATCTTCTTTAAAGGCCAAACAACTATTTTCTTGTCAAACTATTTTTTTCTTTTTTTTTTAACTCCTACAACTACAACCAAAATTACATGACACTGGTCACAGTCATGGACTGGTTGTTTTATTTCATGGCTTATAATGCGTTAACAAAGACTTATAAAATATGTTTCCTTTAGGAAAATCTGGGGAAGAAATACTTTCAGAGCCAAGACAGCTTAAATAAAAATGGCAAGGCACTAATGCATGCTATAGCATATCGATTGGATATTTCTCTATAGGATATAGAAGCTTCTATAAATACTTTAGCTACAGAAAAAAATTAAAATTTGATCATGACCAATACTCAGTTTCTATAATCATAATGTGAAAAATCTTAACTAAGTATGATTTATGTATGTCTAAATTACACTTTTTCATTAATTATGTCTTTCATAAAAGTTTATGCAATTCACTTTATTAAGAATCATATTTCTCTGAGTGCAGATTATGCGTGTCATCAGTGAGAGAGAGACAGACTGTCGAGCATAACGGCTGCTGGAGAGAGGCTGATCTTTAGCTGTTGGCTACAATTCTACAGTTTGATTACGGCTTTGAACTGCATATTTCAGCTGAAGCCTATGAAGCTATGAAGTATAATGCTCTGAAAACCCGAACCATAAATGACCAATTGAGGTGTAAGTCAATGTCAATACTGATAATGGTATTATTCTTGTAACAACAAGGTCAGAATTAGCATATGTCAGTCATGGCTTTTGCTAATGGACATTGAGTTCCTAATTTACAAGCTCTCAGAGCAAGAATCGATCTTTACCTTGGCTAATCGCTGACAAATGGCCTGCTTTTCACTCACCTTGAGTGACAGTGGAATTACCTGCAGAACTGGAGCTGAGCCCTATATTCACAGGTTCACAGAATGAATATGTGGGGCTCGAAAAAGGGCTTGATTGATGGTCATAATGAAGGGAATCAGATATGGACTTAGGCTCACATAACTTTGGAAAATAACTATGGAGTTTGGAGAAAGGTTGGAAGAACAGAGCATAATAGTTGCATGGTCAAACTTCATAGTGATGAGCAATTCAATCACGTTACTAAACACCATTATACCTTTGTGTTTTTTGTTTTGATTCAAAGTTATGATGTGATTCAGAGCTGGCTGGTTCGGTTCAAGGTTTCAAATTTCGTACTGAAGAATTATCTATAAATTGAAAAAATAAATAGGAAAACTGCATTCAAAGCTAAGGCATAAAAAGCAGGTGAGTCACTTTAGGTAGGGGAGCTATATTGTTGAAATAAGTAAGGTGAGGATGATTTTAACACATATTTTCTTAATGTTTCTTAGAGATCAATCTTTTTTACTTGTTCTAGAGATTTACTTTGTTCTGTTTGCAGATGAATATTGAATGATTGATTGCCTAAACAGACAAATGGTGAAAGTAAAATGAAATGAAATAAAACACATACACATTACTCTTAAATCAGCAAATGATCAGCAATCAGGCTTACAGCTTTGGGTCCAGTCAGAAAAAGCCCTGATTTTTAAGATTACTGAAGTTTTCACACTGCCATATGAATGCATAATAATATGCTTCAAAATTAAAAATGTTAAGTATGTTGCAAAGCTATGGTTATGTGTCTTTGTTTCTCGGTTTAGTTTGTGAATTCATTTTCAAAGCTTTCATCTGTGAATCAATTTTCAAAACATGCAAATGCACTTGTTATGATGCATGCATGCATGCATCCTCTGATCCATACACAACATACACACAATTATATTATAGTACAATTATATTAGCAGCAACACAGAGACATCCTCCAAAAATTCAATCTGCTAAAATGCACAGGCTTTTCAATCAACTAAGGCTACAAATTTCAGGTTATTGAATACACATCATATCCTTTCTAAAGGAACAGAGTTAACATGCATACCGTATAGTATATGTTCCCACTTCACACAAGTAATTGCATTCAAAAAGTGCAATGAGGTTGTAAGTTTGGCACCCCTTTATATTTAAGGAAGAAATTAAAAGTTTAGTGGGTTAAAATGTATATAGCTCTTTTATCAATGACTGTTACAACAAATGTCAATAAAAGCAGTAACCTTTCACACCCGAGCAAACACCTCATTAGCTGACTAATAACGCAAAATATATGGATTTATAAATCCAAATGAGAAGAAAGCAGGTTATCGTGCTCACATTTCATTAGTTCGATCTGTTCTTATTAATCTAGACAAAAGTCTATAGAAAGCCGGTTCTTAACGCACAGCCAATAATGACAGAAACTAGCATTGTATCAGCTTTGTGTTTTGCGGAACTTTGATGTCAGTAAACAGAGAAGATGAAACAAACGCGCGTGCCGCACATCACCTACCGGCCAAGCTGAGATGAAGCAGGTAGAGTCCCATAAGATCCATTTCTGCGCGCTTCTCAAGAGAACTGGCTCGAAATGACTCGAAACTGTCTCTGTTATATTCTGAGGTTACCGACAGAGAAATGCCGTCCTGCACATATCAATTCAGCGTGTTATAAACTGGTCAAAAATGAGATGAACGTCCGCTGAACACACAGAGCAGTGTCAAACTGTCAATCAGGACGTCAGGGAGAGCTCAAAGCTGCTCCATTATCTCGTATTGACATTTGTTCCCTCCGAGGACAAGAACACGAGTGAATGAAGAGTCGGATTTCATTGAGTGAAGATCAAACTCTGAGCACAGACTGAAAGAGAGAGAGAGAGAGAGAGAGAGAGAGAGAGAGAGAGAGAGAGAGACTGGTTTGTACTCAGCTGTGTCTCAAAACCTAGTAAGCTGCCTACATAGTGTCCATACTGTGACCCTCAAAATGCTGTCTAGATAGGCAGTTCAGTATGATTTGAAAACACAGCCATAGGGTCAGAGAAGCTATCAGACTGTCTGCTACAAATCCTGCACTTTGATTCTGGCTTTGAACTGTGGATCTCAGAAGCCTGTGCTAAAATAGCTAAAAAAAAACTTCAAAGTTAATCTCCTTGCCTTTTATTTAGTAATACTGAATGAATCCCACGGCCGGACTGAAAGGACGATCACTATTGTGATGGAAGAAAAAGTTCCATTAACTGTACTTTTAAAGGAAACGGTTCACTTAAAATTAATATGTTTTGAAATTTAACCCAATCTGTAGATGAGCTTGTTTCTTCATCCAGTTTGGAGAAAGCATTGCATCAGTGTCTCATCAATGGATGCTCTGCAGCGAATGGGTGCCATCAGAATGAGTCCAAACAGCTGATAAAAACATCCCAGTAATCCACAGCACTCCAGTCCATCATGTAACATCTTGTGAAGCCAAAAGCTGTATTTCAGTAAGAAACAAATCAATCATTAAGACATTTTTTTTTACTTCAAACCATTGCTTTCAGCTAACATACAAATCTATAATATAACCATTTGCAATGGTTAGAATTTTAAAACACATTAGTGATGGATTTGCTTCTTACAAACACGAAGTTTTCGGTTTCTTAAGATGTTAACTGATGGACTGGAGTGGTGAGTATTATTTATTGTATTTTTTTATTGTATTATTTACATTTTCAGGGATCACGATCAGTCCATCAAAAACCTGTATCCATTGATCACAAATATAAATGCCTTGTGTGAGGGGAATGTCTTGTGGTTATAGCGCTGGTTTATATTAGCAATCAAAGAGTGTCTTGGAGAACTGCTAACCTTCTGACCAAGGCTGGGGTGCTACATCATAAGCCACGGCCTTCATTCTTAATGAATGCATATTAGTGCAAGCGTAAGCACTGTAGAGCTCATTAAAACTGGACGTTATGACTCATAATCACAATCATGTATTGCTTTTTTATCAGCCATGTCATTATGACATTCATTGTAGTTGTTATGTTAACAAACACGGAAATAGAATAACTATCAGGAGGAAACATGATTCGCTGTCACTGTTAAGAAACTCGAAATGGTTCTTCTGTTGCATCACTGCTGTGTGGAAGCTTTATTTTTAAGAGTGTGGTCAAAAGGCGTTGGCATAATCAATCCATCTCATTGACTGCAGTCTGTTCATTCATTTAAACTAGAGCTCTTTCAGGATCAGGCTGTTTGTATGCGTCAGGACATGGCTGATCGTAGACTTCAGGGTGTTTCTGACATGAGGGGAAGAGATGTGGTAAGAAAGCACTGACAGCATGGATAAATTATAAGAGGATTTCAAGGGAATAAACGTAAAAAGAAGTAAAACTGCCTGTGTGTTGCCGCTGGAGGGAAGAAAAGCAATAAAGTATCTGCAACTGACTTTGAAAATCAGAGTCATGATCAACAGGCAATCAAATTTTTATACTGAGAGTGTGATAGAAAAGCATGTACAGTTTCTAGACCACTGGGCTGAAGCTGTAAAATGAATGCAAAAAAATAAAAAATAAATTGGAATCACATATTTTAAACATTTGAAATGCCGTTTTTAAATATACTGTACTTGCCTCTTCATTTTTGCTGGTTTAAAGGAAAATGTAAACACACAAAAAGAGAAAATATTTTTAGCTTTATGCATTTTGTAACTATGTAGCTGAGAGTGGGGTAAACTGAGTCACAAACTGTGCATCACTTTTGTCATGTGACCTCATGTTTAAGTTGAAGAGTATGCGCATTTATTTTCAATAGAAATCTTTTGTAACATTTTAAACTAGCAATTTAATACATCATTGTTGAATAAAGGTGTTAATGGTATTATTTAGGCAACCAAATAATGCTGACCTTAAACCTAACTGCAAAAATTAATTGGCATGCAAATTCAGAAAAACTTGAAATGGGTACCAAGTTTCTTTGAGGAGAAAAATCCAAACTGAAACCCACAATTCAGAGAAAATGATCAAGGGTTTTTTCCCTTACGTTATGTATTGATGAAGCTAACTCAGCTTCACAAAATCTCAAAGAAGCAGCATCTCTCTGCAGCCTTGATGGTTTGAACATGAAATAATGTGCCTTAGTTCACACTCTCTAATCAAGGATCTTTTCAATAATAATAAAAAAGATATATTAAAAAAGAAAGAAAGCAAAAAAGAAGAAAAAACTTGTTTCACAACCTTAAAATATACTGAATATAAAACATTTTCTTTGCTTATGAGAATCTATAATAAGATGTAAGCAACCAGTCTGAGGTGGCACAGAAATCTTCATTATTTCAATATAAAAATGTGTTAGACTATAATGTACTGGACTGTTTTAGTGTCTAAAACACCACTGAGTACAATTCATGTCTACTTAACTCTAACTGAGATATTTGTGAATTAGATCAAGTAATACTGAGTGAATTTGTCCACTTTTGTATTATTCCTCACCTCCAGGTATTTTAATAAAGGGGCTCACTATAGCTTTATTGCTCATTCAGCTTTTCAAAACTCCCAAATGCTTGCTCTCCAACTTTGCATACTCCTGGATGAGGCATGAAGATAGTGATAAAAATGTGAAAAAGACCGAAAGTCAACAGTAGACATAAATGCCAGAATATAAAATGATTTATTTTATGCATTTAAATGGTTGCATTTTCACATATTTTCTAGTTTAAGTGCAAGGTGCTCACATTTATTTGTGCATTAAATTACAAATAAAAAATACATCCGCTAGTGCCTTATATTGTGATTTCGAATTGCAGAATATACAGTAGGCCTACAAGACATTCTTGTGTGCTGCGTATATGTGCACAGTTTGCAACTTTAATCGCCTTTTTGGTAATTTAGGTATGTATGCTCATAGTTTCATGTGTGGGTTATTTATGATGAAGTGATATAGAGCGTGATCCACATATTTGCGTAATTGTAATTCAAATTGATTATCATAGATGACTAAAAGATTGTTTTGCTTTTTTTAATGTTTTCTTATGAAGTTTGAAATGCTGAATATGAAAATTGCTTTACGTTTTGTGTATTATTAAAATTGCTCAAAAAAATGTTGACAACGAGCTAATCTGTTATTACTCATGCATAAAATTGACATGATACATGCATAATGCCTTTTAAAATAAACGTCTACAAAAAGGGAGTCATCAAAACTTCAGAAGTGAACGGTGAATGATTTTTATCTTTTATGACACACAATGTCCAGAAAGCACTAGAACATTTCAGAATATTACAGAAACTTCTAGAATGTTCCCATCTTTGCAAAAGCAAAATATCCTTTAAAAAATGCATAATTAGTACAAAACTTATCTGTATTAAACATATATTTTTAATAATTAATTATAAGTTTTAAAATGTACCTAACCTCAATAGTTACCAAATTATTGATGTTACATTAAAAACAATAGTACAATAATAATTAGCACCACATAATTACAGAAGAAGAATAAAAAAAAAAGTAAAACCAATTTTGGTTGCATTGTGTTATACATATATTATCTCTTGTGTCATATTTTCCCACTTGTCCGTGATGCACTTGGAAGTTGTAATTGTGATATTTCTGACTCGTCTTGATCTCTAAGCTATTCTTGCATCCCTTGACACTGATGTCATTTCACTGGATCATTTACACCCACACTGGGCCTCTCCCTCACAATATAATGCACAGTTTTGTCGAAAAACTTGCTGATAGTTTGAGACATATAGTGAGCATGATCAGCATGCACTTCTTGCCGTCAATTTTTTTTTCATACAAACGTGTTTCCACCCAAATTTATTTGTTACTCTTGTCATGCGCCAAAAACGAATTACATTTCATTTTAACATTCAGCACCATCGAGTTTGTAAAACCATCTTTGATCGTAAAAAAACTGAACAATTGTTTATCTTCAGCCTCCACTTTAGCTATAAAGCCTTGAGATTTATTTCTGAATTTTAAGAGTTTGAGCGGACTGAGATGTGCGAGAGGAAGGCATTAGACACCTGCCACATTCAGGATTGTTTCAATTCCAAGAGATTCCAAGCTGGGATTGCCATAGACTTAATCAAGCTCTCACTTCCCATCGCAGCAGATGGTGTGTGTCACACCGCAGCGTTAAGATGCATTGGTCTTGTGCGTCTTTAAATATAGTCTCCCTCACACACACATACAGGTCAACGGCACATTTTCATATGACATTTCATATCATTTATGCTTTAATATAGTGGATGAGATATTAAACTCAAACATAGTATGAGTATTAATTTATTTAGAGATCACAGAGGTGAGTTTTCAAATATTTTCACAACTTTGGTTTGAAAACCAAATTTGAAAAATTGAAACCCAGTTTAAAAAAACTGGCAATTTATGAAGAAATATTCCAAGTGTTTTTTTTTTGTTTTTTTTTAGTTAAACACAACATACAAAATAATCTTAAAAGACCGTTCCCGTATACACTGCCCTATTACAAGCCCAGATCTCCAACCCATAGTGCCACAAATAAGCCCTAAATAGAATGAAACAAGAAAGCATAGTAAGTTTGATTACATCTAATATTTCTGTCCTGTTATGCTTAAATAAGAAAGGAAGCTGCCCCAATATTTGCAATTCTTCATGTTTTTTCAAACAAAATGCTATTTTTTTCCAAAGGTATTAAAGATGACACTTCTTTAATCCACATAGAAGTAGAAGATGATTTAGAATCCTTTCATCTCAGAGTTATATATTTTATGGCCGCTAGCCTAACAAATCTCAAATTAACCCTTTGTTGACGAAGAAGTGTGGAGTGCCTTAAAACTGCAAGCCTAGGCTCTCTAGGCACATTAGTACCAGCAACTATTGCAATGATCTCAAAAACCTTTTTCCAATATACTTCCAAGTCAGGGCAGGACCATAGCATATATAAGAGATTCTCTCTATCTGCTTTACATCTAGGGTGCACCCTATGTACCACATTTATGACGGCTATTGATAGAGAAAGTCTGAGCTTCCTCACTTCCCAGTTTTGGTCTGAAGGTCACTGTGTAACATACTTTGTAAACAGGGACACAAATTTCACACATACCGTATGCCTGTTGATCATGACTTGAACTTTCGCAAACCTTTCTGGCCATTCAGAAAAATAAAAATACAAGTTTATCAGCGCTTTACTCAAAGTAGTACAATAAATGATTTTGGGTGAAAGCGATGTTTCTCGGCCGTAACTGGAAGCCCTCCATCTATCACTTAACTGATTAATTTATTTGAAACAAGACTTGTTCGAAATGTTTGCTTTAGGAATATTCGTTTTAATTGGTAATAACTGTATATTTCCTTTAATTAACCAACAAAAGGCAAATATTGAATGGTTTTGTCCGACGTGACATCATTTTGGTGGGAAAACAGCAGCAAAAACATCAATGAATTTGAAATTGTAAAACATTTTGTGGTCTTTCTCAAATGTTACGTCCTGTACGCTAATGATTATTGGAATACATTTTACTAGAAAATGCCATTTTAGTCTAATTATCTTAATTTTAATGTGTTACTTGTCATCATTTGACACATTTACTTCTTACTTTATTGCTGTTTTATTATGCTTATTTCTGCTTATTCTTATCAATTTATGAGTGACCATTTTTGTTGTTGTTGTTTTCAGTGTTTTATTAATTACAATGTGTTGTAATGTATGCGTTACTATGAAATTGACTTCTTAGCTTTTCTTGTTTTTGTTTATTTATTTATTTTTGACTATTTTTAACAATTAATGAGAAACTGATTTCATAAAAATCCCACACAAATTTTATTTCAGTTTAATTTATAAGTTACAACATGTTGTCCATATGTGCAACAATAGTGTATTAGTATGATTATATTCTATACGGTTTACAATCCTATAATAGATTACTGTATATTGTGACAACATCCCCAGTTCAAAATGTGTTCAATAACTTGTTTTAGTTTTAGTTTAGTTTTCTCCCAGTGCAGTAACAGTGGAAATGTTCAACTCTGTTTCACAGCGAAGAATGGAAGACGTGTGTCTATAAAGAAACTGACTATCAAAAACATGGATGTTTACCAAGAAAATACTACTTCAGTTATGTTTTACTTCAAATATCACATTTAATGGATTGCGTTACTTACTACAAGCAGTTTCTGAGTGAAAATGGTTTCTACATTTTTTTCAGTGCACCCTAAGAAATATTCACTGGAGTAAAAAGTGTGACAATTAGGTCTATGCCTGGAGGAGCCTCACATGTTGTTCCTCTTTCCTCTGACGACCGCTAAAGTTTCACCCATTATCACTCCTTTAATGAAAGATTAGTCATGTCTCAGGGAAATACCAGCTGTATCGGATTCCCTTCCCAGTGTCGGGTGCTAGATTCATAAAATCACTTGGTTTTATAACTGGGCCCTCGCTGTCTCTTTGGCTCTTTACATGGGGTGAAAAGGTTGCTTTCTCCCATTTATCACCAATCTCACCAACACCCCTGGTGGCCAAAAATAATCAGACGGCACCTGAGTCAACAGCCGCAGATTTTAGAGTCATAAGTTATCAGATGTGTTGGGAAAACAGCAGGGAAGGAGCGGCTCTGGCCCGTCTCATGTGGTCAAAATGCTGGGATGTTTCCTGAAACAGGACTGACCGCAGGACATCTCTTTGGGTTGTGTGGTGGTCGCTGTGGAGCCACTGACCTGACACGGTTCACAGCTGCGAGGGCCGAGGGGCGGCTGGGGGTTTCTACCAGTGCACTTAATTACTCAAATTAGGGGAAACCAGTTTGCAGGGCAAAAGGTCTGGAAGGTTGGGGGTTGAAAATAAAGCCTGGGGTGCAAAATAAACACTGAAACGATAACACAGAAACAGTCTGGTTTCTTGGCAAGTTAATTGAAATAGAAAAATCTGTTAGTATTCAAATACTGGCATGACTGCTGTGTGCTCGGTTGGGCTTCGTAGCCTTATTTTGATGCTTGTGCAGGGGATGAAATTAAAGAGAAAGTTCACCTAAAATGAAATCAAACGGTTCACAGTAGCCATTGGCTTCCAGTGTTTAAAAAAATACAATTCTACAGAAGTAAATGGCTTCTGTCAACTGTTTATTTAACCACATTCCTTAAAATATCAACAGAAGAACATGAGGGTGAGTAAATGATGACAAACTATTCATTTCATTTTGGGGCGATCTATTTTTTTAAGCCTTCTTGCACTTGTCCGAAAAAAAAAAAATCTTTAGCAATATTCCTATTTTTTTGTCTATTATAAAAATTATAAAGGAACATTTCGGCAAAATTCTGTTCGAATAATAAGGCACAGTACTGTTTGAAGATACTTTAAATATGAAACCAAACACCAGTAATTGGCGTCAAGTCTTAATGAGTGCATTATTGAGTCATTAATTCAAACGATTCATTCAAACAGCTGATTCATTCAAGAATGAACCAGGTGCCTGTCTTTATGAATTACTCACTGAATCATTGACTCACTCGATTCATTCAAAAATGCTGAATCCTTCAGTAACGAACCACCATTGTGCTTGTTTCTCAGAGACGCTTTGCGTGGAATAATTTTGGTGGGCCAAAAAGAGCAAAAACAGTTAAAACTGTGTCTTAAATGTAAGTCACTTAAAATTAACTACTTGTTTATTGAACTGCTGTTGTACAAAAATCAATGTCACATTTGCATTGTGCTGAGATTCGGGAAAACAGCACTTGTTTGGTGTAGCTTACCTGTATAGTTTTTTTTTTCTACTGAAATTTCAATAACCTTCAAGTCCAAAGATTTAATGCTAATTATCAATTTTTATGGTGTGTGCATATCAAAAGCTAATCGAATATTGACGTGTCAATTAGCTTATCATGCGAATTTCCCACTCAAGCTGAAAAAATTCTAAAGATTGAGGCGAATATTGCTTCACCCCATTCTTATCATTCGCGTCCCCCGGCACGAATTTGCATCCATTTGCATTTTTGCATTGACTTTGTATGTAATCTGCTTGCACAAATAATTACATTTGCACACTGTTGCTGCAGGCTGTTTTTAATCTAAGGGTTAAAGCAATCTCTCCACCAAAAATTGTGCTATAGTTTTGGGGTAGTTTTAAATAGCCATAGGGCTGGTTTTGTTTCATAGACTTGGCAACCTTGTTGCGCTCATTTGTTTTTATTTTTCCGTGAATCTCCCTCACACACAGTCTGTCAAGGGCACGACCTTAGTTAATGTCCAGTCACCTTTTTTACACTAAATGTAATAAAATCAGATTGGTTATGCACAAAAATTACCGTTGGCCCATAGGTTTTTAGAAGTCTTGGGTTATTTTTTTATTATTGACATTTGCTAAAAAAATTAAGTAAATTTTCAATGGCCAATAAGTTCCATAATTTTCTAGAAGTTTTGGGTTATTTTTTATTATTGAAAATTTGATAAGACAACTTGTCAGACAAGTAAAATTCTCTCTCCCTCTTGTTTTGTTACATTTTTGCTCACCATTTTTATATTATTATTATAGAATTGACAAAATATGTTACAATGATGTTGGTTTAAGAATAAAATTGGCATTTTATAATGAGTCTTCCATCATGAAGTTTGACCAAACGATCAGTTTGCCAGTTCCTTGAACCTTCTGTGTGCGAAATATCCTCATGAACATCTTTTAAAGGTTTACTACCATGCAATGTATCATCAAAAATTCAGCAGAACCTGCGTGGACATCTTCATGGATACGCACCATAGGGGTTTTACTTTACCTTGAAGCCAGCGAGTGCATCATAGCTGAATAATGCATTATTCTCAGCATTTCACAGGCTCCAATATGTGTTTTATCATTCCAAATGCGTATATTTAGTCTTCCGTGACCGGCGCCATTAAATATCAAGGTGGCCATTAAAATGTCTGTGTGGCTACAGAGATAGATGGGCAGCCATGAACGGATGTGAGTTTAAGTGAAACCTCTTAAGCGCAGGAGGAATAAGCACCATCCTCAAAATGTGTTAATGGTGTTTTCGTTCTCAAGAACAAATAGATGTTAAAAAAGCAAGAATGACAGCATGCACAGGTGAGTCAATATCAGAGAAACGACAGAGGCTGGACGGAGGGCGTACGGTGCGTGTCAAGTTTGTGTTACCTTGTCCTCCAGAAAGCTCATTGTTAAGCTATTCACACTTCTGGCTTTGAGGCATTATAAATAATGAGCAACATTTGCTTGTGGTGTCTTTGCTGCACCCCATCAATAAGTATCTGTTAAAAGTATCAGAAGTGCACAACTGTATTTAAGAACAAATGTGAATCTTGTATCATCCTGCGAAGCGAATGGATACCGTTTGCAATGAATGAAGAGTCTTTCAAGTCTCATGTGACTAAAGTAAACATCAAAGTGATGAAAGCTAACACAGCGTTATTAAATGGAACCAATCTAGGTGCGAGTTCATCCGTCAAACCTTAATTAACCAACAGCGGCTGCGTTTGCTTTTTGGGGGTTGGTTCAGAGTGTAAAGCACTGCACTTGGGTCACGGCCAAACCACAAAACCAACAAAACTGATGGGAGCAGCTCCAGCGGAAGAGACGGGATCTGAAACCTTCAGACAACCTCTGAGACAGAAACCACCTTTCACCTTTAATATCTCTCATAATCTAATTATTCACTCTCAATGGAATAATGATAGTAAATTACCCTGAAAAGGAAGCATATTGTGTCCTAATGAAACAATATATGAATTTTCAGCATCATTCCTCCAGTCTTCAGTGTCACATGATCTTCAGAAATCATTCTTATATGCTTATTTGCTGCTCAAGAAACTAAATCTTTATCAATGTTGAAAACAGTTAATATTTTAATGGAAACCATAATTGTTTCAGAATTCTTTGAGGAACAGAAAGTTTTGTAGTCTTCTGCGGTCTTGGATTTGAAGCTTACCTCTCTAGGAACTAATTGATTAGCTCACGTTTCATCAATACAAATCTGAAACATAATGAGTGTAACACCATCCCTCAAGCCATATCTTATTCTCTTTGTATGCGATGAACTTCTAAGTGTCATTGACATGTGGTCAAGTGTCTGATGTACCAAGAGCAGCTTTGATCTATTATGCCAAAGTATTCATAGTAAAGATAAAGGACTCTGACAAAACCTAGCAAAGAGATGGAAAACCAGTTCCTCTGTGCTAGTGTTAAACGTTTCAGGGCTGGATTCCTGTAAACCACAGAGCGCTCTTTGATTCAGCTGAGTCATTGAAGAACTGTTTGTCCAGCTTTGTCCAAAGCAACACAGCAGTATGAGGCTTACAAATGTCTTATTATTTCCCTGTAAAACATGACCGCCAGAGCTCCCACAGATGGGAATGGATTGAAGAGATTCACATCTGGTCCCTGAACCCGGTGGGCTTTGACCCCATTGACTTACCCATATAGAGAACGAGAGATGTTATATTGAAGGGATGATTCTTTTATGTAAGGGATAGTTCATCCAATTTGTTGTTTTCTAAACCTGTCTATAATTGTATTTCTTTTCAAGCTTTTAAAGGAATCACTCTTTTTTACAGGTATTGACAAAATAATTAACAATATTGACCAAAAATTAAATCTCAATGTATTTTGGAAGTTTTTATTTTTATGAACCGTAATTAGCAATATTTTGAGCTGAGTGTGTTTTTTTCACCTGTGATGGATAAATAAATATGACACTGTCTTAATGAGTGATTTAATGAATCATTCGTTCAAACGATTCATTCAAAATAGATTAATTGTGGGACAAAAACAACCAGTGTTGATCTGAGATGCATGAATTTGATCTGGATTTTTTTCTTTAGCAACCCAACTTTGGGTCAAATATGGACTAGCCCAACCAGGTTAGTTAAATTATTATTTGGGTTAAATTATTTTATTACATTTTTAACCCCAAAAGTTGGGTTAAACCATATTTGACCCAAAGTTGGGTTGAAAAAACCCTAAATTTTTACAGTGTATACTACCAGACAAACGTTTTTGAACAGTAATATTTTTAATGTTTCTTTTTAAGAAAGTCTCTTCTGTTCACCAAGCCTGCATTTATTTGATCCAAAATACAGTAAAAGCAGTAATATTGTGAAATATTTTTACTATTTAAAATAACTGCTTTCTATTTGAATATATTGTAAAATGTAATTTATTCCTGTGATCAGAGCTGAATTTTCAGCATCATTACTCCAGCCTTCAGTGTCACATGATCAATGCTGATATTAATAATAAACTTTTTTGAGCAGCAATTCAGAATATTAGAATGGTTTCTGAAGGATGTTGAAAAATTTGCTCTGAAATCACATGCATGCAAATGCATTTTAACATATTCAAATAGAAATCAGTTATTTTAAATAGTAAAAATATATATATATATTTTTTTTTTTTTTTTTTTTTGCTGTACTTTGGAACAAATAAATGCAGGCTTGGTGAGCAGAAGAGACTTCTTTAAAAAACATTAAAAGCCTAACCGTTCAAAAACTTTTGACTGGTAGTGTATGACATGGCTATGTTTATGATGCTTTTTATGGAGTTTTGCATCCTTTTTTCTTTTCTTTTTTAAATTGCATCAATGCATGGAACATCAACTAGTACAATTCTTCAAAATTTCCCATTTTGTGTTGTGCAGAAGACAGAAAGACACTCATGGATTGGGGGAAAAAAAACATGAGGAAATGATAAGAGATTTTAATTTAGCTGGACTGTAGAACAACAGGTTTCTCTTTTTAGCGGCACAAAAACAAATCAGATGGTAAATTCAGAGCTTATTGATTCTTCCAGCCCTCCTATTAAATGCCTTTTCAAGAAATCCTATGCATCTGCATTTGTAAATGCACTCTGGAGGTCTCGGGTATTACATTAATTGGTAATTCATTAAAATAGCTGTGCTCATGAAATGCTCAATTAAACACGCAATCATGCACTGTTTAACATCCGTGTTTCAGATCTAGTCCATCCATTTGGGGCTGAAGCCATTTAAATTAGCTTGCATTTTGTTTTTCACTTTACTAGCCAGTCGTTTCTCCAAAGAGAGCCCTGCTTGTAGCCCTTCTAATTGATTAGGTCAGAGGTCTGAGGGACAGTGGCTATGGGAGGAATGAATTTCCTGTTTCCTGCATCTATAATTCAGAGCTTTCCTGAGTGTGTGCATCGCTGGAGCTGGAGAAGGGGCACAAGCTGTGCAAAGCACAACTCTGCCAACACTTACCACAGAGCCGTGGCTTTGAAGGTCTGCTGGATCTTCAGTACCTCGTCTCACAGTACCCCGAGACCCAGACGTACACTCAGACAGACGCCCCACAACTTCAGGCTTTGTGTGTTTGCTCCGGGACAGGTCGGCGGTCAGCTTGAAAGGAAAACAAAACCCTCTGGAACATTTCCTGAGACTCGGCTGGTGAGGATGGAAATATTAACCAATGGCGCCATTGCAGATTGTTTCTGATACACAGCGTGTGATGCATGGACCCACAATCACAAAATAATGAAAACACAGTCATCGTTTACTCCCTCATGCTGTTGAAACGCATATTTTGCAAAATGTTTCTGCAAATTTTTTCCATTTAGTGGAAGTGAATGACTGTCACATGCCAAAAAATGCCCGTAAACAGTCGTATTGTATTGGATTGCATTATATGTTATGCCCTCACAATAAAACAGAGCTTCTATTACATGTTATTGGGAGAAGTAGACAGACGACTGATATTTATATACATTTTATGCAAGTAGTCTGTTATACTGTTATAAAAGATCTCATTTATTCCGTGAGATCTTTAAAAGTAATGATTTTTGGTCATATTAATATCAACAACTGCACCAAATTACACATTTATGCTCAGTTTCCGCCTGAAAAAAAGATGTGTCTTTACTATATTTTAGCTTTATGAGCCATGAAAAAGATGATGTATCAAATATCCAAAAAATAACACATATGAAATGTTATTTCTTTATTTATTTGTTTGTCTAAAGGTTCAATACATTTAAATAGTTTTTTTTTTTCAGACTATTATTTCATGCCAGGCTTTAAAACATTTTTAATACTGAAATATTTCCCCTAAATCTCATTTGCAATCATACAACTTCTAATTTTGGCATCTAAATATGTGCAACATCAATTTTGAAAAAAAAAAAAGCCGAATGGCATTGGTTTCTGATTTTTTTAACTGAAAAAGACGTGCATTTTTAAAAAGCATACATGTAAATAAGAACTGAGAGCTACAAAGTAAGGATTTTCAGCATATAATGACTCAAATTTTACAAATTTAGTTTTATCCTTGTGGAAAACTGTTGTATGCTTCAGAAGACTTCTAGGGCATGGGTCATTGGACCACTTGTATTTATTTATTTATTTTTGCAACCTGACAATCCTCAGTCAACTTTTACCTTCAACGTATATAAAAGAGCAGCATGAACATTCTGCTAAACGTCTCTTTTTGAGTTCCACAGAAGAAAGTCAGTCATGCGGGCTTGGTAATGAGCATCAAAAGTGACTTGAGATGTATCTAAAGCAGCGTGGACCCTCAGTGTCAGCCGTACACGCAGGCCACACATGTGCAATTTAAGTTTCTCAATCTCAAACGTCCATATGGCCCTCAAGTTGACCGTTTGGTTGGGGGAAAGTGACCCATTTGTCCCTGAGGGGTCATTCACTCAGCAGAACACAACCAGTCAATACATCCTCAGTCCGGCCAACCTGCAGCTGCTCGTGAAGCAAGGGGAGGGTATTTTATATCTTCTCTCTGAGGAGAGAGGAAGTCACTCACAAAGTGAAGGAAATGTCAGTGTCGCTGGGGTCGCAGTAAAAAGCAGCATTTCCAACAGCCCTGAGCGACGAAAACCCACAAAGTGTCCAAGAACTTATTCCGAATTAAACAGAATCATCTGTCACTTAAGCTGCATTATCCAGTGTCACACTAAACAGGTTTATGTGAAATAAACGCTGGATGTTTCCTGAGGTATTTGCCTGTTCACGCAGAGCTGTGTGGGATTGCATGTGTGACTCTCTGTGACCACAGACAGCAGCTTTAATCATGACTCCTGCTCGCGTCCTGAGAGATCTGAGCATCCCGAAAGATCGTGCAATTCATTTTCTGAGACGTTTTGAATGATAAGTGTACATCTAAACTAAATCTAAACTGTGAAGTCTGAACACAGATGCCCTGCTGTGCAAGACTGAGTCAGATCTAACGTGTCTAGGAAAGATTTTGTTTTAGTGTTTTGTTTAAACCCTAATCAAGGGTTATTATTATTACTAACTTATTATTAGGTGTAATATATATATTTATTTCGTAAATACACAAAACTTTTTTTTCTGTTTCAGTAAGTTTAATTTAACTTTAACTAAAATCCTCATATGGCTTAGTGCGATTATAAAATTGCAAAGGCTGCTATATTTAATTTAATTAAGTAAATATATGCACTCTTACACGTGAGCAGCTCATGATTTGTCAGTGTTTGCAGCAGCTCGGTTCATAGTAAATGCTGCTCCTCACAAACTTATCTCTATCTTATTGCTTCTTAAAGGCATTTTTTTTTTTTTTTTTTTTTTTTACAGTGAAATATTGCAATTTATTATTTTGTCATTTTTTATTTAATTTTTAATAAGAAGAATATTTATTTATTTGTATATTTATTTATTTATATATATATATATATTTATTTATTTATTTCCAAACTGCATAATTTATGCAGCATATTTTATCATAAATATCAAACTTTTTACCCCCCCCCTCCTTACTTTACATTTAAGTGCAACGACACAAGTATGTAGACATAAAGATGATTTTAATCAAATGCTTATTTTTAATATAAAGTGGGTCCCATAAATACATTAGAATACAAAAATCTAATTTAAACCTGAAACAAAAAAGTTTCATCAACAAAACTCTTTCTTGACATTTGTTTACACTGTAATTTATAGCTCATCATAGGAAATGATGCAAAGTTTAAGATAAATAGCATTGGGGGGGGGGGGGGGGGGTACTATTACTGATATTAAATTACAAGGTTACAAGCATCCCCGGTCTAATAAATAATGCAAAGAAATTTAATTTGAGCATCAGTCTTGCTCACACTGTTTATATATTTATGAACGTAAACTCAAACCAATGTTGATAGCTTATTTTAATTGCTGCGTAGAATTGAGAGACTCCTGATAAACACTGGACGTCTTTTCATAATCTAGAGTACGCTGGACATTACATGCACACCAGAATGCAACTTTCCATTTAATTCGATCCACACGACCCCTAGAGATATGATCTTGATTATTAGAATGCAATTTCAAACAGTGATTCCCTTTTCCCAAAGGTCTCGCCGCATAATTGTTGGCTTGATTGCATGTGATTGTTTTTAAGTAAGAAATGAAGACAATGGAAATGTCACTCACCACATGCGTGTGTGTATATGAGCCTGAAAGGCTTTGACGTGTGAGCTGACAGCTCTCTCTTGTGTGTTTAATACAGAAATCATGTCTGACAGGCCTTTATTGTGGACCAGAGCCTCGAGTGAGTCGGTAACCGAATGCATACATCTATAGGTTTGTGGCGTGACAGTCCAAATATCAATCGTCTCATTTGTTTAACAATCCTGAAGAACTCACTGTGCAATCTGTAGCAAAAGAAAACTTCCATGCAGATTTTTCAGCGTTTTCTCAACATTGCAAGATTATTTAACAGATTAATTGTTATTTGACTTATTGATTTGCATTATTTAACCATGTATCTCTGTGTCTTTGGAAGGCGTTTGTCTTATGAATGCATTAAAATTCATATGATTTCTCATTCACACATTCCCAAACTTTTTATTATATTTTTTACATCACCACATTTTTATGTCATTGTTGAACCCCTCATGTTCTGACTTTGTATTAAACCTCAAATTTATGATCTATTTATGCAAATGAATTAATCCGCATTAATGAATAATAATTTACAATTAGCATTAGCCTCTATAGAAATACAAGTGAACAATGCCTTTACAGCATTTACTCATTTGGGCTAATGTTAATTTCTACATAAATATATACAGTAGTACTTTCCCCCAATTGTTTAATCACAGTCAATTAAGAATGAATTGTTTTATATTGCAAGCCTTCCAAAAGAATTTCAATATGCACTAATTTGCAAACATTTCCTGAACAGAAATCTAAAAATGTATCTTATTAATTTTTTTGACATATTAAAGGTGTTTACAAATGGGATTTTTGGTCATATATGAACGATGTCTATATGTCTTCTGATGCACAACCTGAGGCTGACGTGAACACAGTTTACTAACCACTCAAGTTCTTTACTCTGCAATCAATATCAGGTCCAAACAGTACTCACAGATATTGACTGCAGCAACTACTCCTAAAACACAGCTCTGGCTTTGTCCATAAACGGCTCCCACATCAATCAATATCCAGCGTTAACCAGAGCAACACGTTTTACAGAGGAAGGCTGCTAATGAATGTGCCTTTAGGAAGATGAAGCTTCTAAAAATCTCTAAAACCTTTTCATTTATTAAAAAAAATTATAGTCTTTTATCGGCTGTGCTTTTCATTAAGCTCTATCCACAGGATGTCACTGAGCACAATGCATCCTTAATTAAGGTGACTTTACAAGAAAGTGTCAGCACATTTGGTTGAAGTGAGCTCAGATCATATAGCGGAAACTAAGCACAGCATACAAAGATATCCATTTAAAAGAGAAACACTGCTTTTGTGTTATTGTGTGGCTGGCCTTTAATCTCCTGCCTGTTTCAAAAGAGCTCTTTTCAACCTTAATGAGATCAAACAGGCTCAGATATACATACTATATATATATACTGCACTCAAAACATGACTTTCCATAGACTGCAGGCCAGATTTACTCAAACAGGGCACAATCCTTAAAGGGCTGATGGGAGTGGAAATTTATTCTGATTATCAAATATTGCAAGAACACAACTTCAGCTGGATCATTTCCATAATGACCAGCATTATCTACTGCAATATGCTTTTTCAATGCACTTTTTTTAAAACCTCAGTAAATTCTGGAATTAGTTTTTAATTTCCAAAATAGGTTTGTGCTGGTGCAAGCCATTAGTAAAAGTGGCCCCAAAAGTCAAGTAATATTTATATTAATTAGTGAAATATACTTAAAATTGTAACCAAAAATGGCATGTAACATACTTGGACCAGTAAAGAACAATCTAACAATACTAAAGCTAACACGCATTCAAAACAGCTTGGCATCACGGGAAACCTCAAATTTTCTTTATTCTAGTTTACAAATATGACTTTCAGGATTATTTTGGAATAGTTCACCCAAAACATTAAAATTGCATTCCATCACTTTCTCCTCTGAATGGGTGCCGTCAGAATGAGAGTCCAAACAGCTGATACAAACATCACAAAGTAATCCACTCCAGTATATTAATGAATGTCTTTTGAAGCCAAAAGGATGCTGTGTGTTTGTTTAACCCTTCCTCCAGTAAAAAAGACCATTCTCTGTTGTCTCTTACATCAAAATACAGCCACATATTTCTTTAGAGCTGTGCAGATTTCTCTCCTGATTCAGACCAGACCCCTTTTTCTCAGGAGGAAGCGTTATTATGGACTCATATTTTTTTATGAATGATTCAATGTTCCATTTTTACAAATCTGACGAAGGAACAAACTTTTTTTCAAAAATTTTTTGACGAACTACTCCTTCAAGCTAAACATCAGCTTATTTGTCGTCAGTCAAGAGTGACAGCCGCTCATGCCATTTCCATCGGTTTCCATTCATGTCCTCTGAACAGGAAGTCAAAATCACCGAAATGACTGCTTCATGAATGACCTTTTGTGTGACATAAATCCCAGTAAATGCCTCGCCCGAGGACAAGAAGGGAGTTATACAGTATCTTATCTCTGTGGAATATCTCACCAACCTACTAAACAGACTCCCAGAATCAGTTAAACATAATTGTTCAGTGTTCCTCCTTTTACATCGGCCGACTTCAAAATGCCAAGCAAGAAAAAAAAAGACTAGCTTCATTTAACAAGGAACCTGTTGTGATGAATTAGAAACTCAGATAAGACGATGGACCACTGAATGACCAGTGCCTTTTCACACTTCACGAGTCTCGCTGGGACAGCTATGTGTGGATGAAATCATCTGTGCATGCACACTCCAGTTCTTCTGGAAAACACGGCTTTGTTTTGATTGTCTGAGATTCAAAATTGGATAGGGTTGGACAACTTCTGCAAATGTCAACATATTCCAAAGGTCTCAAGCCACTGTTGAGAGAACAGAATAATGAATGAGAGGGAAAGCAACAATCCATTTACTGTGCTAAAATAAATCCTCGCTGTGCACCAAAATGCTGCAATCGGAACACAATTGCGTCCTAACCTCCAAGGATCTCTATTCAGACGTAGAGAAAAAGAGAACAGTGTGATGCCTTTATTCATTAGAGTCTGAATTTGCTTGAATTAATAAAACATTTTGCATTAAAAAAGCACTTGGAGAAAGGGCTTGCGATCTCCCAGCTGGGACTTTTTTGACAAGCGTCCACCATTGTAAGAACATTTCAAGAATGGTTTGTTGAACCTTCAAGAAAATTAAGCCATTCAGAACAAACCTGAAACAGCTTCTCAATCGTGAGACATTCATGGCCCAATTCTGCGGTGCTAGTCTCTGTGTTTATGTCAGAGGAGTCTGGGTAGTTGTGCAAATGAGCTTTCCATCAGCTCCACGGGACAGGAGCAGTCAGTCACTCTGCTTTACAGTCTCCCTCCTGGGCTCATGGCTTTCACAGAGCTAACAGATTTGGACAGCTCGCTGCTGATGGTTTCCATGTGCTTCATACTTCATCTTGAGAAACGGTTCTGAGCAAAGCAGCTTGCCGATTAGTTTTTTCATTGTGCAGCGTCTGCATAAACATGTACATATGTAAAAATGCAACTACAGTAATGCTAAGTAAGCTCATCTAACCAAGTGGCGAGACACAGAGGTTAAAGACAAATGTCTGATCTTAAAGCAAATAAATATTAGTGTTTAAAGGCTTTTTGAGCTGGCAAGGCAGACTCTAACTATCTACACACACACACACTGTGCATACATACACATATCTCTTCCATAAATTAAAGCATCATGCAGGTCTTAAATCAGAGCAGAATTAAATCGTAAAGTCACTGCATTTAATGATGAATGCACTGCTACAAAAAATTTTCCTCCGTTTTTTGGGTTGTTTTCTATTACAAATATCTATTCTATTACAAACTTCATTAAATCAAGACACATTTATGTGAGATGCAAAGTGAAGATATGCAGTTTGACAAAACCGATCAAATTTAAGTGAGTGTACGCATAAAAAACAAAAACAAACATCTAAATGCGTGTTATCCCTTTGGATAGAAGTAGATTGTTCAATATACACTTACCATTCAAAGGTTTTATTTAAAAAAAAAAAAAAATTGAAATAAAATAAAAAGTTGTAGTAGAGAGCTATGCGTCTATTTTGAATAAATGCTGCTCTTTTAACTTTAAAATGTTTCCAACATTTTCCACATAATCAGTTTATTAGAATGATTTCTGAAGATCACTGAAGCCTGGAGTAATGATGCTGAAAATTCAGCTTTGGTCACAAAAATAAATTACAACTTAATGTATATCAAAATGAAAAACTGATATTTTAAATTGTTATAATATTTCACAATATTACTGTGATTTATGTATTTTTAATTAAATAAATGCAGCCTTGATGATCTTAAAACACTTTTACTACTTTAACTAGTATACTAATGAAAATTACAAGAAAAAATTAAAAGCACAAAAATTGAGAGATTGAGAACACAACATAATTCTAAATCTACTGAATCCATAATCTGGGGATATGTGCAGAACAGACATAAATTTCATATTTCACAAAAGTTGCACCTCCAGATTAAAAAAAACTGCGCATTGGCAAAATTTTACCAAAGGTTTTATAGGATATATAATAAAAATGAAAAAACACAAACATAAATAGTAATCTTCCTTGAAATAAATAAATAAATATATCATCCTATAGCTGCCTTCACAATCTACACTGACTGTGTTGGATCTTTCAGCTGAAAAAAGTCCATTCTTAAAACCAAAACACTATTATAACAAGATTTTCTAATTCAAAGGACTGCTTTCAAAAAACAGTACTTTCCGTTACTTTTTTATAAATGCTAAAACTCATGGCATCCACACAACTCTTACTCCTTTACAAGAATCTCTTGAGGACCGGACTCTATGAAACTGCTGATAAAGGCCAAAGCTCTGCATATTTTTCCCCCGTTGTTATTATTCAAGGAAATGTGAGCACACGGATTTGTGTTAATGCACTGAAGTGTAACAAATGTGTGCAAATAAGAGCATGCAGCACTCAAGTTAATTACGCACTAAAAAGGGAGCACTCATTAACATTATCCTGAAGTGTAAATAAAGTATATTCATTAGTTACGGACTTTGCAAATATAGCTTGGGTCTGTTGGAAATGCAGAAGATTTGACTCATGTGACGTAAAATGTTATTTCAGTCATGAATTGGAAATCCTTTTCACAATGTAAATTCAGTCCTTCTGCTCCAGGATGATTCCGAATAAAAACTTCTTTCTTTCTGTAGTCAGAATTGTGTTTTATTTGAGTGCAGCCCTCCTCCTCGACATCTATATCAGCCGGTGTCCTCCAGGGATCTGTCCTCTGACCCTTCTCGTTCTGGAGCTCCACTTGTTCTGTGGCATTTCTCACAGTGGGCCATTCTGCAAGAGTATTTCAAAGCAGACTTGGACATGCTCCTGCGGGGCCGCTGGCCTGAGCTTTCGGGCCCCAGCTGGCTCTGTGCTGCCAGCTGCATCCAGTAGTTATTCCTCAAAGACACAACCCCAGGTGTCCTTCCCTTCTGCCCTATAATTCCCGTCTCTTTCATCCTCGCAGGATGTCCAACTTGTATTATGGGCTCATTCGATAAAACAACATCCAGAGGAGCAGAGGCAGATACAGGTTCAACACAGACACACAAACAGATTGTTTGCAGATGCAGCCGGCTTTCACAATCTGCGAAAAGAAACTTTTTTAGAGCTATCTGGCTCGAAGCACATGAAATTAAGAAATGAAGCACATGCAAACCATCTCAAATCTTCCCAAATAGGGATAAATTGCTAATTAAAAGGAAAAATAAAACAAACCTATTCATGTGCTAAGGGAAATGTGCAGCAAAAAAAAAAATCACAGTTTGCTAATGTGGTCGGAGTGTTTTAGCACATTACTAACTGATTGCTATGCCGTTCTGATTGTTAGCATGTTGCTGTGTGTTTACTAATCTGACATGAGTGTTTTTAAGATGTTATTAGGCCGATATGATTGCTAAGATGTTCTGAGGGTTTTTAGGACATTATGAAATGCCTTCTATTATGACCTGATTGTTAAGCATGTTGTTATGTGTATGCTAATGTGTTATAAGTGATTTAGGCTAAAATATTCTGAATGTTAGCATTTAGCTACACGATTACAAAAATGTTCAAATAGTTTTCATCAGATTACTGCATGATTGCTAAGTCATTGTGAATATTTTAGCATCTTTCTACATGGTGTTCAAATAGTTTTCATCAGATTACTGCATGGTTACCTAGTCGTTTTGAGTCTTTTAGCATCTTTCTACACCATTTTAAGGTGTTTTTATCAGGTTACTGCAGGATTGCTTAGTTGTTCTGCATGTTTTATCATCTTACAACATGGTTTCTAAGTTTTTCAAAGTATTTTCTTCAGATAAATGCATGTTTGCAAAGGTGACAGATATTCTGTATTTAAATCTGATGTTTTTTCAGTCATTTGTTATTTTACGTTTTTTTTATTTTCTCAGCCACTCTACTGTCCATCAGGTGTAAATCATAAGTCAGAATGCATAATTCATAAATGTAATATGAATGTATAATTCATGTGCAAAACACAAATGCGTGGAGTTACACGCCAAAGTTCACTAAAGTTAGGGGCTTGTTCAAACCCAAGTATGAGCAGCAGTAATAGAGATGCTCTCCTCACAGCAAGTGCCATTAAAACACAGCAGCAGTTTAGTTGCGATCTTCAAATCCAGAAGACTCCCTATCTGTCATTATGTTTAGTTTTGCTCGGAGAACATTCCCGTTTCTGCTTTATTTAGAGACTGCTCCACTAAATGTTTAATTATTTTGGCAGATGTGTCTGATGAGGAAGACACATAGAAATTGTCAATAACATCATCCGTGAAGAGAAGAGAGCGAGAAGTGTGAGAGCTGCGAGATGAATTTCATAAACAGAGGATGAGAGTATTAAAAACTGGAGGATTATGACAAGAGGTATAAAATGGGATTGCCTGGATTTCCATACTTTCTGCAACACGGCAGATCGTCCTCACTCTACATCAAACAGAGAATTGTGGGGTAAAATTCATCAGCTTGGCAACTAGGACTGCAGTGCTTACTCACGACAGATCTGCCATCGGTGAGATTAGCAAAGCACTCGAGTCTGCTGCACAATTGATACAACAGCGATGACAAACAGCAGGTGAAATGGTCGCGGGATTCAGATATGATTGGATAATAGCAATGCTAATGCTACCTGATTACACCTACAGTAATAACACACAAGTCTTTACCAACAGGTGACGCCAATTGGCTACTTCAACTCTTTTGCTGACATTGATGCATTTTTTCAGTTTTAGTCCTCATGCATCAAAGAAACGAGTGTGCAGACATCTTAAGAAGTTTGTCTTTGAGTTTCTCTTTAGAATGTTGATGAGTTATTTACTTACTGAAATTTATGTGCATTATAATGTCATAAATGTCAGTAGACCTGTACGTTTTAAAAAGAGCATAGAGATGATTTTGGCAATGGTGGGGACTACAACTTAAAAAACAATTGATCAAAAACATTGCTAGGAATAATTTAGTAGTTGCTGGATGTGACATGCCATAGCATCTCTACTAAATGATATGCCCTTGCTATAACAAACGATGTCCTACTTTGGTAACCATAGTGCTCTACTTAAATACGAAGAGGTCAAGCAACAGATTTATAGTGTTAGTTTACCAAAAGTGTAAATGACTTTGTTCTTTCAGACGAATATAATTGGAGTTACATTAAAATCTGTCCTGGCTAATTCTCTTTAACAGTCCAAAACACGTTAAATAAAGCACGCACATCCGTAATAAACGTGCCTCACACGGCTCCAGGCATGGAATAAAAGCCTCCTGTAGCGATTCCATGTGTGTTTTATAAGACAAATATCCATATTTCGAAAGTAATAAACACCTTTCTCTCACTTCTGCTGATGGTAGCATGCTATGTGGAAGCTCTTCCGGCGGATGTCTCTTAGATGAAGAAAGCTCTTCAGGTTTGGAACGACATGATGCTGAGTAATTAATGACAGATTGTGTGTGTGTGTGTGTGTGTGTGTGTGTGTGTGTGTGTGTGTGTGTGTGTGTGTGTGTGTGTGTGTGTGTGTGTGTGTGTGAACTTAGCCTTTAAATATCCGGAGTAAAACAAGCCATTGCATATACATTTTCTCTGAATCCGCTCCTTTTATAAAAATGCGATTTTCTCTACTCTTTTATTAACTTACCCACATTGAAGGGTTGGTAAACAAAAAAAAACAAAAACAAAACAAAACAATGCATTACACAAGAATAACATATTTTTGTGTTACATATATATTGCATGTACACATATTCACACAACAAAATATTCTGGGAGCCATGAAGTGGGGAAAGAGTTCAAGTCAACATGAAGCGGCGTTTCAAAACGTGCTGTATTTCCAAGCGAAACAGAATATTCAACAAGAGGCTTGATTGATTGAATTGGTCAAGAATTGATTGGCTCGTGAGCAGTGGGCGTTAGATGTTAGAAGATGTGAGTTTGATTCAGTCCAGCTCTGTGTCCCACTCTCCTCATCTGTTGCTGTAGTAAACTCTCCAGCCTACACACTGACCGCTGCCTGCATCATCTCAGCCATTTAGGACGGATTTCAGACTGCAAGCGACAGCCAGCTAGAGCCTGTATCAGCCAGACCACGACACTGACTACTGCCTTCACTCTTCCAGTCGTTTAAGATGGATTTCAAAAGGCTATACATCAATGCAGGACTGCCAGCTGCAGCTTATAACACTGCCTGCATCACTTTAATAACACCGAGTCATTGAATACATGGCTAGTATTTTATGATATGCATGATTTTGCATATGCCTTAAGTCAAAAGTTTGAAATAATTTTGTGTTTTAATGTTTTTGGAATAAATCTCTCATGCTTACAAAGGTTGCATTTATTAGAGTAAAAACAGGAATAGTGTGAAAATCTTTTGCAGTTTATTTGTTTCCAATATTTTAAAATGTAAATTATTTCTGTGATGCTCCGCTGTATTTTCAGCATCATTCCTCCAGTCTTCAGTGTCACATGATCTTCAGAAATCAGAATAATATGCTGAATTTGTGCTCTGTCATTAATAATATTTATTGAAAACAGTGATATATTATTAGAATTTAAAAGAACTTCAGTCTTTGAATAGTTAACAAAACAAGAAACATTTCTGATTATTATCAACATTGAAAACAGTTGTGCTGCTTAATATCTTTGTGTAAATCATAATAAATGATTATGTCATGATTAAAAAGTTCAAAATAGCATTTATTTGAAACAAAAAAAATCTTTACTATCACTTTTGATCACTTGAATGCATCCTTACATAAAATTATAACAAGTATTATTATTATTTTTTAATATTATTTACCCCAAACATTTAAATACTATAGTATTGCGGTTTCCACAAAAATATGAAGCAGCACAACTGTTATCAAAAATGATTACAATCAGAAATGTTTCATTTTGACATTTTATTTAAAGCTGTTTTGAGACATTATGAATTGTGAAAAAAGTGCAACAAATAAAAACCACAGATGCACACTTTTTGAAATCTCGTTATTCTCGCTAATGCATATAACTACTGTTATTATTGCTGTAACCTTTATTAAACTTACGTTAACTATTGCCAAGATTTCAGAAAGGCTACAGCAATAACCTAAAACAATGTCAAACTAGTTATTTAGTATAAATTGATTTATTATTTCTCTGCCCATCTGATCTAAGTGAAGTCAACTGAAAAGAAAAACTGTTTGCATGCATAAGATTATAAAGAGAAGTTCTGTGTATAGAATAAGTAAACGGTTGGTTTTGATTAATGGTTGATTTACAGTCACTTCGAAGTAACATGAACATTTCTCTTGATCTGATGAGTGTACAGTTTCTTCAAGATGTGATAAAACAAAGAATTCATAAGGTTATTGTTTACTGTAATCCATTAGTGCACACACAGATCGTGTTTCATGCTTGGTTTGGAGCTTCTTGCTTTATGAAGCACATCATGGGGTCAAGATGGAAACCAGTGTCCTATTGAACATAATTCTTGCATCCTCTGGGACATGCACTTCTGACAGGAACACACAAATAAGTAATTCTCCCTGAAAATGATGGGGTTTGTCATTTAAAAAGCATCAACTCAGACTATCACATCACTACTCACTCAAGCTCATTTCTTTAGCTTATATGTGACCCTGGAGCACAAAACAGTCATCAGTAGCACAGGTATATTTGAAGCAATAGCCAAAAATACATTGTATGGGTCAAAATTAATGATTTTTCTTTTATACCAAAAATCCTTAGGATATTAAGTAAGGATTGTGTTCCATGAAGATATTTTGTAAAGTTCCTACTGTAAATATATCAAAATTTAATTTTTGATTAGTAATATGCATTGCTAAGAATTCATTTGAACAACTTTAAAGATGATTTTCTCAATATTTAGATTTTTTTAGTCCCTCAGATTCCAGATTTTCAAATAGTTGCATCTCAGACAAATATTGTCCTCCGAACAAACCAGAGACATCAGTAGACATACAACAGTTTTGTGAAAGGAAAACTAGCCAAGTAATAAGCAGTTACTGTTCCTCTCTGTCTAAATGCTTTAAAGGTTGTTCTTTTGCTCTTTCGGGAACAAGAACTGTAAAGATTCTTCAAAAAATAAAATAAACACATGAACAGTGCTGGGTAGATCACTTATAAACTGTAATCGGTTACTGATTCCAAATTACAAAAAAAAAAAAAAGTTAGCTATCAACGTAATCAATCTTAGGTAATATAATTAGACTACTTTTGATTACTTCTTACCTACCTCACTAATAATTAATACCATATTGATTAAAAAAACTATACCCAGTGAAAGAAAATGCTCCTTTCTTTGTTATTAACAACATAATGCAATGTTTAAAGGTCCCTTTTTTCTAGGGCTGTGAATCTTTGGCAAGGCAGCGATTCGATTACAATTGATAGGTTTTCGATTCGATTCAATAACGATTTTTGCAAATTTAGAACGATTAAATTCGATTCGATTCACAATTAAATTCGATTTGATTCGAGTGCATTCACAGGATTATTTAAATGCTTCTACTAAATTATTTAAATGCTTAGTCAGGGGGCAAATTACAGTAGCATTTATGGTTAGAGAACCATAGGTTAAAAAAAAAAAAAACTTTTGTTCATTGTTAAATGCTAGTTTAATGATGCGACATGGCATACGTAAAAATGTATGTAAACCAAGTTTTTAAAAAAGAGCTTAAAGAGTATTATGTATAAGCTAACATTTTGTCACACCAGGGGCGTAGCCATAATTTCAGGAGTGACAGAAATGTCAAATACAATCATTTTATGTATGTAGCCTATATAATCTAATATAATATAATATTATCTGTACTGTAATAAATGTCAATTAGCACTGCATCATTCATAAACTGTTTGTGTTTTTTTTTAGTTTCATCAGTTCATTCTGCTTTTATTCAGTTTATCTGCAGATAAAGCCTTGCACGTCTATGAGAGCGAGATCGCTTCTCTTTCAGTGTGAAAACGTCTTCATCTCTATTTAACTTTTCCTCTCCATCAGCGAATGATTCTGAGAGAAAACGTGCCAGATGTCTGTTTGCTAATGAAACAAACGCTACTTTCATGCATCTGATTATCAGATAAATCTCGCGCTCTTATTTCAAGGTCGTTGTTAATGCTGTGGTTAATTTTAAAAGTTTCCTTCGTATATTCGGTTCATCCGCATTGTTTAAAAACATTTATCATTCAGTGGAACTGTGCGTATGATTTAGACACTTACATTTCTGCTCCGTCCATGCAATAAATACAGCTGTCGACGGCTCCGGTAACTCCGTCGGTAAGATGCAGAGAGCCATTGACAAACTACAGAAAAGTAAAACTACTTCACGTTAGCATTACTGGCCACGAGTCCTATAGATCACACGTCAGCTGCGTCAGAGACGAACGGAGCGCGAGCGCAATCCTGTGACAGTCTCAGGCGGTAAACAGTGGAGCGCGTGAAGGACAGATAAGAGGCACGATTCACGAACACTGCGTGTAGTAATTTAATGTGTATACATTTTGAAAGCATTGAATCGCTATAGAAATCGCGATTCATTCGATTCTTAGCATTTTGAATCGATTACTGTCCGAGATCTGCGATTCACGATTCAAAAATCATGTTTCAAGATCGATGCATATGAATCGACAGGGTTTGTAATCGATGCATCGAGAAAACGAGTGAATCGTTACACCCCTACGTTTTTCGTGCTTTTTTGAAGCTTTGATTGTGTTTACAGTGTGCACGTGTTCATGTTTCGCGTGTAATTAAACAGTATTTTTCACACAATTCACCTATCTGTATACCGCTGTTTTCACTGTCATAAAAACGAGCTGATGTCTTCCTTGTTCTATAAAGTCCCTCCTTCAGAAATACGTAACGAGTTCTGATTGGGCCAGCGGTTCCTGTGTTGTGATTCGACACCAGCTGAGCGCATGTTACCCTCCTAGAAACGCGATTGGACGAGTTTTGAGAAGCAAGTGGGCAGGAGCACGTGCTGGAGATGTACTTATAATCACAGGAGCGTATTTACTGACGAGATGCACATTAAAATCGTATTCGATTTATTTGCACAGCCCTAACATCTAGTTAACAAAGCTAAACAGCCTTGCCCTTTGTGTAATAAGTTACAGAAACTGTTAAACGCACCAACTTAAATAATAAAATACACTTACCGGTTGTGGTCCATAAACAACACCTTCTCCAGACAAAGAAGGAACTGCTCCATCTTTCAAGAATAATCTTTGTGCGAATCCGGCATTAAACTGATTGAGATTAAGGAAGCTGTCCTCAGCTAAAAAGCTGCACATAGTTTTACATGTGGATTATAATTTTCGTGTAGTCCACACGGGTCGTTTGTTGTAGGCGAATTCTGTTAAATAAAATATTTAGCTTGGCATTGAACTTTGAGCTTTAGAATTTTACAGATATTATTTATACTCTAACAACAATATTACACACTAGTTTAAAACATGGGATCACGAAGAACGGGACCTTTAATGCACTTCACGTCAAAGTTTTCCAAACTGGGGTTCATGAAGAAACAAGTTTAAGGAAAAGCTAATGGTTAATTAAATAAAAGTGATTTTAAAACAACAACATCAAACTAAAACACTAACTAACATGTACTAACTTGCCTTCAAATCTCAGGGGGACTTGTTTAATTAGAGTATTTTAACCCCTTAACAGTCTTCCCCCTTTTTGAAAATTCACCAGAAAGTGATCTATTCAACTTTGTGTTCCACAAATTGTGTTCCAAATATGAAGTTGACATAAAAAAAGACATTTTGTAATATGACACCTCCGCTAAGGTGGAAGAGACCACTAAAAGATTTTGAAATACCATATGTATAGTAACACAATGTCTGATTCCAAAATAGGTTCCACATGATACATTTTGAGATTTTAAGCTTTCAAATGGTATATAGCTTATGATGATTACTAAAACGTGAGATATTGGAAAAGGCAATGAAATAAAGGCTTTTTGTGATAACTCCTGTTCTGATGTAGATTTGTCATAGACTCTTGTTGCACTCTTGTCATAAATTAATTAAAATTAATAATAAATTAATTTTAATGCACTTACATAATTTGTAACAAAATAAAATGGTTAAACATATATTCAAGAGTCTACTTAGACCTTTCCAATGATATATAGTGTGTCATTACTATATTAGGATTTAATTGTACTATAGTGAAGTAAAGTGTATATATAGTTCATAATCGAATTAAAAGTCCTTAATTTTTTGGAATCTGATCATGTTATCCAGATTACATGTAATCATTTACTACCCAGCACTGAAAGAAAATATATGAAACAAATATGAGGGTTTGGATGCTGTATATGAAATAAATATGAATCTTTCAGACTCGAGTGTTCGGTCCATTAGGGCTTCCAATCTACTCTTATTCCCTAACAAGCGAAGATAAATAATATCCATCAGATCCCACCGAGAGGTGTCCGACTCTGATCTCGACTTCACATCCAAGCAGCACATTGGTTCTTTTCAAGGTGAAGTCAGGGTTTTCACAGGAATAAGGTGAATATAGATTAAGTGGGGTTTCCGAGCAGACCCTCATCGCTCGTCATCACAGCTGCTGTGATTGACAGGTCAGTGATCAATAGTAGAGCAGAGGCCCCTGTGGTTCTCCAGACCCAGAGCTGCTGCCAGCGAACAAGGCCATTGATCCTCTCCGGAGCGAGACTCTCACTGAATGCTTAACCAAGGGATTGCACTCGTTTACCTCAAGATCTTGTGCCGGCTGTGACAACTCCGGTCTGGCTGGCAGACGTCCAGGTAGCTGATAAAGATCTCCTGCAGAGAGGACAATCAGCAATTCTGCGGTTACATGATGAACTGGGGGAATTAAGTTATAATCAAAGAAATAATCAGAAAAATTGCTTTCTGTTTTATAAACTGGCTAGAATCATGACCGCAATCTGTGGGTGTTACAGCCTTCTTAATGTCTGTCAGTGGTATTCCAACGCAAACTATAACATTTTTCTCAAAGTAAACAATTCATTTTTCCACTAGCACACCATTACCTTTCTGGAGCCTTTCATTCAGACACGATCACTGTATAGAAACACACTTGTGTACTAAAGTTCATGGTTTGCAAGATTTCTTTCTAAAAAGAAGTCCCTTACGCATTTAAAAACATTTGTGTAATTTTACTACAATTCAAAATTTCTGTGTTTAAGTGTAATTTATTTCTGTGATGCATTGCTGTATTTTCAGCATCATTCCTCCAGTCTTCAGTGTCACATGATCTTCAGAAATCATTCTGATATGAGGAATTATTGGAAACATTTTCCGATTGTTATCAATGTTGGAAACAGTAGCACAGCTTCATGTCTTTGTGAAAAAAGTGATACATTTGAATTTTTCGGAATTCCGGAAGTTCAAAAGAACAGCATTTATTTGAACATTGAAATAGAATTCTTATGTAGCGTTGTAACAAATGTCTTTCCTGACACTTTAATGCATTCTCACTAAATAAAAGCATCACCTTATTGAACTTTTAAACTGTGTTTTTGCATTTGTGTTCCCTAGAAAAAAACGCACCGCTTTTATTCTATGGCATTACAACTTTAGCTCAAGTGGTAGAGCATTGCACTTGGGGGTTCGAATCCCTGGGAACACATGTTAGGATAAAAATATTAGCCTGAATGCAATGTGAGTCGCTTTGGATAAAAGCGTCTGCTAAGTGCATAAATTTAATTTAATTTTCATTTAATTCTACTTCCTTGCAATTCCACATCCTGTTTGCTACCTCACCTCCAAACTAATTTCAGGAAGCTTTCTCAATTCACTTCTCATTAACACACGACACAAAACATAATAGTACATGGTCACCATGTAACAAATCTAGCATTAGCCAACCTTACAAAAATGCATAACGCTCTCTTTGTCTGAGCTGAAATCTATTATTACCAATTCCTGATAAGTTGTCATCCACTGGCTAATATGATTCAGATAAACAAACCTCTGTAATAAGTCTGTGTGATGTGAACAGTAGCAAAGGCCTTTTCAATCTATCTGACAAGCTGCCAGAACAGCTCCCATCTCCAGCCTCTCGACCGTGATTCCTACTGACAATCAAACACTCAAGGCTTTCGAACGCATTACGAGGCTCAGCTTAGCATCTATTATCGAACATGCTCATCTGACCTCTCTGGGGCTGATGTCGCTGAGAGCGCTGAGGTGGAGGAGGAAGTTATTGTCAGGAAAAGACGCCTCTGCATTGGGAACGCAGCTGTGGTTACCTGTGAACACAGGAAACACTCATAATCTTCACCTCTCTATTTGTGGAGCACGAAGACAGGCCTCATTTGTAAAGCTGACCTGATTTCCACGACTCGGAGTCAACTTGCATGTAAAAATTAAAACAATACGAATGAAGACTGTTCTCACAAGAGCGAGAGTCATATTTTACACGGATCGATGGCCGTCTGAGTGGTAAAATGTGTGTTTCTGTCTCGAGGAAGCAGATGTCAAATGCAGAGATGGATTCAATTGGCGCAGGTATACAGATCAATGTGTGAGGGGACGAGATCTACAAGAAAAATGACCTTTGTCGATGTCCTTGTAAAGCTGGTCGATGAAAGCGTCCAGTTGCTCCCTCTGCTGGCTGGGAAGCTCAAGTGCGTCACATGCATGAACCCACTGACTCTGAGAACTAAGAAGAGAGAGTAACAATATACAAGTGCTGTGACAAGTCTGTTAGTCTAGCACAGTACACACAGTGAATAGAATAGAACAGAAAGGGTAAGTGCTAGTATTAATTGGTCCACCCGCTGGTTTTATTAATGAGTTTTCATTTACACTCTTATTACACTCTCTTCAGGTGCCACATGGGTGAAAAGTAATGATGTATTACAAATATTTCAACCAGTATCTAATCAGTTTTAACAGGTGTTGTTAACTCCCCCTGGTGTCAGTTACAGGCATCAAACCTTGTCAATAGATTTCATAACTTAATAAAATAGCCTTTAAATATTTGGGTTCAGTAAGATTTTTTTGGGTAACATTTTACAATAAGTTCCCATTAGTTCATGCATTAACTAACAATGACCAATACATGCATCACTGAATTGATTAGTCTTACATTAGTTAATAAAAAATACCACTGTATATGTTAGTCCATGTCAGCTCGGGTCCATTAAATAATATAAAATATGCAAAAAAAGATACAAATTTTGACTTTAATAATGTATTAGTAAATGCAAAAGTTAAGTAAAATGAATACATGCTTTATAAGTTTTTTTTTTATTGTTAGTTCATTTTAACTCAATGTCAACAGATGGAATTTTATTGTACCATGATACCATTATTCTTAAAGAAATTATACTTTTAATTATAAAAGCATGCATTAAACTGATTAAAAGCGAGAGCAAAGACACTTATTTAGGAGAAATAAAATAAAAAATTAAATAAAAAAAAAGTTTTCACTTTTTTATATATATATATATATATATACACAAAATAGGAAACGGTTCGTGAGCAGCAAATCATAATTTATGCAATATTAGTATTTTTCAATATTAATATTAGAATTTGCTTTAACAGTAATGCATGTTCATTCAACTTTCATATGACCTTTTTTGTTTAATAATGAAATCATTGAAGACAAACTGTCAGTGATACAGAGAGCCAGACCTGACTGAGGCCATCCTCGTACAGCGCTGTAGCAAAGAGATTACACAGCAAGCCCAGCCGGCCCTGAAATAAACACAACACTGTATTTTGGGCCACTTTTAAGATGGGAATCAATATTCTGCACAGTAGAAATCATTAATTTGTCACTACTGCATTTACCTGAAACTTCTCTCCCAACAATTTATGAACTATTTCCTCCTCTTCTTTAGCTGTACGGCTACAAAACTGAGAGAACAGCCTCTGCAAGCGTCCCTTACCTTGAGCCTGGAACAACAAGAAAACAAGCTTCCATTTTTAATGTTAACAATCCTCTTAGACACTTATCTAGACTAATACTAAACAGAACATCACCTGCTTGAAGGTGGCCACCATCCTTGCCATTATCATGATACTGGAAGTCTCCGGAGGGTAATGCACACTCCTGGATAATATGCAAACATGTTGAGTTGAACTCAAAAGCGGACTTATTTACTTCAAGGCCTTTGCACTTGCAGCCTTCAAAGCACAACAAACAATTACTGACCAGAAACCACATGAAGAACAAACATCACGATTATCAGTGTTATCACGGTGTATTAAAATGTGCTGCTGAAATCATTTTCATTTTAACTTCATGAGGACAAATAACAAACACAAATAGCAACCCTAGGTCCTTTTCGTTTGCATAACAAACAAATAAAATAACATTAAAAAATATTAATTCTACTAATACATACTACACGATCGAATAAGGTTTTGTAAAAAAAAAAAAACCTTTTTAAGCCTTTAAATAATTTCAAAGAGAAATATTAATCGAAATAAACAATTATTGGCATTCTATCTGCTTCATCATGAACAATTCTAAAGTGGCTGCCTTATTATCTGAAGTGTTGAGACTTTTAGAAAGCACTTTCCACCTACAGGTTAAGATTTACAACTAAAATTTGGTCCAATTTTCACAACAAACAGTAGACAGACAGAATTAAGACTGTAATTCCAGTGTCTGACAGCAGGTGGCGCTTATGGAAGAGCAGAAATAGAGCGAATTCCACGGTAACCTAACCTCTGTAAACAAAGCAGCCTGTGCTTATAAACCCTACTTTCAGTTCCCCCTTCATGCATTAATAAATAATTAATTTATAATTATATATATATATAATTTTTTTCAGTACTCTGCCTTCTTTCATATTTTCACACAAAACTAAACCTACCATGTTGCATCTGCGTGAGACTCTTACTAACTGTCTATTTATCTTGAGTTTTTCAGATTGCGATAATTAAGTACGGTTTTAATGATCAATATTGGTGCTGGGCAATGATTAGTTGCATGCAAAATAAACATTTTATATATATATATATATATATATATATATATAAAATACGTGTGTGCACTATAATGTGTGACACACATGCAGTATATATTTTGAAAATATTTACATTTATATATTTTATATTATATATAAACAATCATAAAATGTTTACTTTATATCCTAATGATGTTTGGCATAAAAATGCAATGTTTTATTGTTGGCTATTGCTACAAATATACCCCAGAAACTTAAGACTGCTTTTGTGCTCCAGAGTCACATATATTATGCATTTTGGGTATGATTCATTGCGATTAATCATCGCCCACCACTAATACTAGCCATTGGGACTTTTTATCGTGGTTTATCATCGAAGCGGCAACTGTGTCATCCCTGGTTCTGCATTAAATCCCAGTCCCTTTGAGGTTTTCTAGTCTTTGTAAACACACACACACACACACTCAACACTACAGTACATCACCTGACGAGAACACACACCTCTTCAGAAGAACACATCAGAGCCTTAAGAACATCCTTGTGGTTTTTTAAATGTTTCACAATGAAAATTTAACAATGTGAGTGGTCAGTTATGGTCAGATAAAGCAAAAAGTTGTAACCCTATAAAGCCTACAATGTTATATGTGACCCCGAAGCACAAAACAAGTCATAAGTCATCAATTTTTTAAGTTTATGTGTACCTGACAGTGAGGACAGGCCTTTTTTCTTTGCAAGCTGTGATGCAAGCAAAATAGAAATATTTTCTAACAGCATTAATGTTTACAATCACTTTTTTATCAATTTAACACATCCTTGCTGAGAAAAGTCTTTCTTTCAAAAATGTATAAATAAATGTTGTTGTTTTTAACTTAGATTCATCAAAGAATCCTGAAAAAAGTATCACAGGTTCCAAAATTATATTATATATATATATATATATATATATATATATATATATATATATATATATATATATATATATATATATAATGAAGCAGCATAACTGTTTCCAACATTGAATATAAATCAGTATATCAGAATGATTTCTGAAGATCATGTGACACTGAAGACTTGAGTAATGATGCTGAAAATACAGCTGTGCATCACAGAAATAAATTACATTTCAAATTATATCAGAGAAAACTGTTATTTTAAATTCCAATAATATTTCATAATATTACTTTTTTTTCTTCATATTTTTGAACACATAAATGCATCTTTGGAGACTCTTCTTTTAAAAAAAAAATAATAATAATAAATATTTTAGTAAATAAAATATTATGAGACGTCTTTTATCACAAAGATATGCTCAAGAAGATCTGTATGAATGATAAGCATCTGTGCAGTCACCTCTGCATTTGTACAAAACATTCCACAAGAACTGAGAGGAGACCAGAGGCTGTTCAATAAACACGGTGTCACCCTTTCTGAAGGCTTTTTTCGCGAATAATCCTCTGCCCTGAGGAGAGATAATTCGATTACTATAAAATAATATTTTAACATCTGCTGTCTGAAGCGTGAGATGGGAGAAACTTATTTAAAACTACATGTCCTTAAACATGTCTCCACTTTAGATAGCATGCATGTGATTATTTGTTAGTTAAATCGTCTACATTTCAGTTGTTTACATTTCAGTTGTTTAGCAGGTTCTGGCATGAGATGAGAATAAACCGGCTGATCTGGGAGAGGTGACCTCGACGCAGTTATTGGCTTTAACAGGATCCACGCAGCGAGAAAACATGTAATTTACGGGCGCCGCCATGTTGGATATTTACATATCAACCTCTTGGATTGACCAATAGTGTGCGTGGGATTTAATCTGCCAACGCTCGACTGCGAAAGAAAAACATTTATTCTGGGATTAAATATAGGTGCGGTATGCTATAAACGTAAATGCTACGATGAGAATGGTTATTCAGGAACTGTTTGGTAAAAAACATAATTTTGTAATCGGAAGGCGGGGCAACTAGTGACGTCAGATCCGTGATTGAATCGTTCTTCTGAGTCGGATCTTTTGACTCGTGCAGAATTGTTACAAATTCAACATCGCGAAAATGTGTTAATAACTTGAATATGACAGTTATAATCAAACATACGAATGCGTTTCGCTTTATTAAAACTTTATTTAGGTTCTACGTTATTTTAGGCCTGAACTGGAATGTAAAAAGGTTACAATAAACATCCTTATAAATTCAACGTCAATGTGATTGTACTGTTTTAGAGCATTTCGAGATTACATAAAAGATGTGTCCGCTAAATGGGCATTCGTAGAATAATATAGCGTAATATTTTAACACTGTAAACACATAAGTGTGTTTTTCACGTTTTTTCCATTATTGTAAGATTTAGGTTTAGACATTAATTTAAACACAATCGAATAGGTAGAAAATCTAATTTATTGTTATCTTCTGGTCAAAACTTTAAATACATTTCTGCTAACTCCCTGTGGCCTATTTCATCTTCACAAATGTTCAGTTACTGATTGTAACGTATGTACCATTTCTTTTTTTATTTTTATTATTGATCAAAAATATTTTATGAATCTCTCTGCTCATCACTTAATACGAAAGTTGCTAAAACAATTGTACTGATGGAAAATAATAATGGTTCTATAGGCTAAATATTTTTTACAAACAAACATTTTTAACAAAAAAAAGTTATTTGAAAGGAATTGTTCGAAAGAACCGACTCGCAAAAAAGAGTCAGTTTACGTCACTGTTTGTAACCAATCAACGGTCAGCGTCGTCTCGATAGCCAATCAGCGCTCAGACCACTCTCTTAAATTCTCTCCAGCGGGCCGTCGTGTGTTTTGATCGATAACAGTGAAAAAAGTCCCAAGGAGTTTAAACAGTGCGCCTAACTGTCTCTAAACTGTCTTTTAGTTTTAACGTGGACTTGACAGTTCGTGTTGGAAATGTTGCTAGCGGAAGTGAAAAGGCTGAAAGTGGCCGAGTTGCGTGCGATGTTAACCGCGCGAGGGCTGGACTCCAGAGGCCTGAAGGCCGAGCTGGTGGTCAGACTGATCTCTGCGATCGAAGCCGGTGTTGAGCCCATCACAAGTGGAGCTGAGGGGGGTGAAACGACGAGTATAGAGCCGCAGAAGTCTCACTCAGAGCAGTGCGTTAGGACGCGGTCTCCAGTGTGCATTGATCCTCCTAAAGAGAGCATGACTGCTTACACTGACCAAAGCACACAGACTGACCCTCTTCAGCTGTGCTCATGCACTGCACCAACAGCCATCTCTGGAGAGGAGAGACAGCAGCATCCAGCCGCCTTGGCAACCGTTGCTACAGAAGATGCAGAGTCAGGATGCTCATCATCAGTCTTGGCCACTTCAGAGCCAGAAACCGCACACGAGCAGTGTAAGACAGTCCTTAGAGCACAGTTAATATGATCATGCACTAAAATGAAAGTAAGATGGTTATCTGATGACTGCTCTCTCCGGTCAGATGGAGCCGAGACCGTGGAATCCACGGCAGACGAGATCAGGGAGTTCAAGAGAGGCAGAGATTATTACGAGTTCAAAGAGGACGTGCATTACAACAGGTATTGATTATCAGTCTGTAGAAACCAATGCAAGAGAAACGTAATTAAAACGGCTTGATTTCATTTCCAGAACACTTAGATTTTTTATTGTATTTATTTTTTTAAAGGAAATCGTTTATGCTCACCAAGAGTGCATTTCATCGTAAAATTCCGAAATATTTTTACAATTTAAAGGAACTTGTTTCTATTTGCATATATTTTTAAATATAATTTATTCATGTGATGCAAAGCTGTCTTTCCAGCATCAGAGTCACATGATCTTCAGAAATCATTGTACCGTAAAATGCTGATTCGCTGCTCGAAAGAAAAAATCCGATTATTCAGATTTCTTGTCTTTTTTTTTTATCAGTTTGATATAATCTTACATGCAAGTAGGGATGGGACGATAACCGGTTTTATTGATAACCGTGATAAAATGTGCTGAAGGTTAGTAATATCGTTTAAAAATGAATTATCATTAAAACCGTGTTTGATTATCGCGGTTTTAATAACTCACTATTAAATCATGTCCAGCCAGCAACAATTCAATTCAATTCAAGTTTATTTGTATAGCGCTTTTTACAATACAAATCGTTACAAAGCAACTTTACAGAAAATTATGTTTCTACAATATTTAGTAGTAGCTAGTAGTTTGTGCACGTTTGACAGGATTTTAGAAAAATAAAAATAATAATAATAATACAAGATGTAGTCAGCTAGATGATGAACTATCAATATTATTAATTAATAGTAATTATAGGATGCAGTCACACATGTAGCAATAATTGTTAGTTCTGTTTGTTGATTCAAGGTTAGCATCATCTGGGGTCCTCTGAGGGTCAGCATCATCTCTTCTCAGGTGTTCTGGATCCAGACTGGAGCTTGTGTAAATCCTAGTTACCACGGGATGTAAATCCCGTGGCAAAACATAGAAACAAAATAGAGACATCATTAGCATAGCTGCTGATCCAACAAAGTAAAATTAGTTTAACCCAAGCTAAAGAATAAAAATGCAGATGCAACTACACTCACAATTTAAGAGATACATTATTCGAATGCTTGGCGAAAGAGATGCGTTTTTAATCTAGATTTAAACAGAGAGAGTGTGTCTGAACCCCGAACATTATCAGGAAGGCTATTCCAGAGTTCGGGAGCCAAATGTGAAAAAGCTCTACCTCCTTTAGTGGACTTTGCTATCCTAGGAACTACCAAAAGTCCAGCGTTTTGTGACCTTAGGGTGCGTGATGGGTTGTAGCGTGGTAGAAGGCTAGTTAGGTACGCAGGAGCTAAACCATTTAGGGCCTTATAGGTAAGTAATGATCATTTGTAACTGATACGGAACTTAATAGGTAGCCAGTGCAGAGACTGTAAAATTGGGGTAATATGATCATATTTTCTTGACCTGGTAAGTTCTCTAGCTGCTGTATTTTGGACGACCTGTAGCTTGTTTATTGACGAAGCAGGACAACCACCTAGAAGTGCATTACAATAGTCCAGTCTAGAGGTCATGAATGCATGAACTAGCTTTTCTGCATCAGAAACAGATAACATGTTTCGTAGCTTGGCAATGTTTCTAAGATGGAAGAATGCGGTTTTTGTAACATTGGAAATATGATTTTCAAAAGACAAATTGCTGTCCAATATAACACCCAGATTTCTGACTGTAGAGGAAGTAACAGTACATCCGTCTAGTTGCAGATTGTAATCTACAAGATTCTGTGTGGTGTTTTTTGGTCCAATAATTAATATCTCTGTCTTATCCGAATTTAATTGGAGAAAATTATTTGTCATCCAATCTTTTACATATTTAACACACTCTGTTAGCTTAGATAATTGGGAAGTTTCATCTGGTCTCGTTGAGATATATAGCTGAGTATCATCAGCATAACAGTGGAAGCTAATTCCGTATTTTCTAATAATATTACCAAGGGGCAACATGTATATTGAAAATAGAAGGGGACCTAGGACGGATCCTTGTGGCACTCCATATTTTACTGATGATAAATGAGATGACACCCCATTTAAGTAAACAAAATGGTAGCGATCGGACAGGTAGGATATAAACCATCTTAGAGCCTGCCCTTGAATACCTGTATAGTTTTGTAATCGATCTATGAGTATGTCATGATCTATGGTGTCGAACGCAGCACTAAGATCAAGTAAGACTAGAAATGAGATGCAGCCTTGATCTGACGCAAGAAGCAGGTCATTTGTAATTTTAACAAGTGCAGTTTCTGTGCTATGGTGGGGCCTAAAACCTGACTGAAATTCTTCATACAGATCATTTTTATGCAGGAAGGTGCTCAATTGAGCAGACACAACTTTTTCTAAAATTTTAGACATAAATGGAAGATTTGAAATAGGCCTATAATTTGCCAGTACACTAGGATCTAGTTTTGGTTTCTTAATAAGAGGCTTGATAACCGTCAGCTTGAATGGTTTTGGGACGTGACCTAAAGATAACGACGAGTTAATGATATTGAGAAGCGGTTCTTCGGCTACAGGTAACAGCTCTTTTAGTAATTTAGTGGGTACAGGATCTAATAAACATGTTGTTGGTTTAGATACAGTGATAAGTTTATTTAGCTCTTTCTGTCCTATATTTGTAAAGCACTGCAGTTTATCTTTGGGTGCGATGGATGAAACTGAAGTGTTAGACGCTGTAGAATCTACATTCGCTATTGTATTTCTAATGTTATCTATTTTATCAGTGAAGAAATTCATGAAGTCATTACTATTAAACGCTGGTGGAATATTTGAATCAGGTGGCGTCTGGTAATTTGTTAATTTAGCCACTGTGCTAAATAAAAACCTTGGATTGATTTGGTTATTTTCTATGAGTTTGTGTATATGCTCTGCCCTAGCAGTTTTTAGAGCCTGTCTATAGCTGGACATACTGTTTTTCCATGCAATTTTAAAAACTTCCAAGTTAGTTTTTCTCCATTTGCGTTCAAGACTACGAGTTACTTTCTTGAGAGAGTGAGTATTACTGTTATACCATGGCACAGTACGTTTTTCTCTAACCTTTTTCAATTTGATGGGGGCAACAGCTTCTAATGTATTAGAGAAAATAGTGCCCATGTTGTCAGTAATTTCGTCTAATTCATGTGTATTTTTGGGTACAAATAGCAGTTGAGATAGATCAGGCAGGTTATTTGCGAATCTGTCTTTGGTGGCTGGAACAATAGTTCTGCCCAGACGATAACGCTGAGACATATAGTTAATATCAGTTATACGCAGCATGCACGATACAAGGAAATGGTCTGTAATATCATCACATTGGGGTACAATATCTATAGCAGTAAGATCGATTCCATGCGATATAATTAGATCTAGTGTATGATTAAAACGATGAGTGGGCCCAGTGACATTTTGCTTGACTCCAAAGGAGTTTATTAGGTCAGTAAACGCAAGTCCTAATGTATCATTTGCATTATCAACGTGAATATTAAAATCTCCCATGATTAGCGCCTTATCAACTGTAACTAGAAGGTCTGAGAGGAAATCTGCAAATTCTTTTAGGAATTCTGTATACGGCCCTGGTGGTCTATACACAGTAGCCAGAGCAAGAGATACATTAGATTTCTTTTACATGTCTGACAGTGTAACATTTAGCAGAAGTATTTCAAAAGAGTTAAACCTGTATCCTGTTTTCTGGGTAACATTGAGAATATCACTATATATTGTTGCAACACCTCCTCCACGACCAGTCTGACGGGGCTCATGCTTATAACAGTAGTTCGGTGGAGTAGACTCATTTAGACCAAAATAATCATTTGGTTTTAGCCAGGTTTCAGTCAAGCAGAGTACATCAAAACTATTTTCTGTGATCATTTCATTTACAATAACTGCTTTGGGTGTGAGTGATCTAATATTTATGAGCCCAAACTTTAAAAATTGTTTTTGTTCATTTACTTTACATTTTTCTGGTTTAATTACGATAAGATTTTTTCTAGATCCTACATTATATTTTGACCTCACTATTCGAGGAACAGACACAGTCTTGATAGTTTTTACAGCACAAGTACTTTTATCATTTAAGCGGGTGGAACAAAAGTCATCATAATAGTTATTAGAGAATTGTCTTACTAGTCACATGGAGCGAAGTGTCCTGGAGATGTTGTCAGAGAGCAGCTCCGCTCCGATTCTGCTGGGGTGTAATCCATCAGCGCGAAACAGCCTAGGACGCTCCCAGAAAAGATTCCAGTTATTAACAAATAGCAGTTTCTGTTCTTTACACCATGACAACAACCATTCATTTAAAGCAAAAAGTCTACTGAACCTTTCGTGTCCTCGTCGATACGTGGGCAGTGGTCCTGACACGGCGATCGTCGCCGCGGGCGACGCAACAGTCTGACGCAAGCGCAGCGCACAATGTTTTTTTTTGTTTTTTTTCGAGAAGGAATGGCGAAAGTCAGTGACTTTTCTTTGCTTCTACACTTTTCATTGTAAGGAAGGAAATGCCACAGAATTTAATCTTTCTTTAAATTAAGTGCATAGAGTTGCTTGTTTTATTAGTTGTTTGTTGATTATTAAATATAAAACTTGCTGAAATGTTTTCAGTGTGAGCATCAACTATTTTTGAACACTTTCATCTCGTTTCAACAAAACCGTGATAATATTGATAATCGTGATAATTTTAGTCACTATAATCGTGATATTAAATTTTCATACCGTCCCATCCCTACATGCAAGTCTATTTGATAAACAAGTTCGGTTAAACGAAAGCTAATGTGTAATCCAGATTGTTACTAACTACAATCCTATCATGTAATTTGTAATCAGCTACAATCTCTAAGTACTGTTTGTATCATCTTATATATCTAAATTCAATGCGTCCTTGCTGAATGAATAAATCCTACAGAGTCAGACCCTAAACAGATCTTACGAAACCCATTTCAGTCTTTTTCTCCCTGATTTGTTTCTCCTCAGAGCTAAAACACCAGAGCTGCTGCCGGAGCCTGAGGAAGAAGCAAACATAGATTTGGAAGATGTTCGACTGGATTCCTGTAAGTTCAGAACGACCCTGATACATCCTCAGATGCTGAATGAGTCGGTGTCTTCAGAAGCACTGTGTTTGTGTTTCACAGATAGCTGTGACCTGCACTTCGAGGTGGACTCTGATGGAAGCAGCGGTCAGCCGCTCTTCTGGGAGACGTTCCCTCTGCTTTGGTCGGGATGCAGGATGACCCATGGATTCCGTCAAGGGAAGGTCGGATTCGAAGCCAAGGTGTGAACTTGAGTTTTGAATCTGGTAAATGTTTTGTACTAATTAAAAAGTGAATTATTGTTTCTGTTTTGAAATTCTTCCAGTTTGTGAAGCGGCTGTTAGCTCCTGCTTTGGACACAAGCTGTGACCCGGATCTACATGTGCTCAGAGTGGGCTGGTCTGTGGACAACACAAGCCTTCAGCTCGGTGAAAATAAAACATATTACAGATCCGACTGGTTTTGAGGATTATAAAGATGATTGAAAAAAAAAAAAAAAAAATTGGCTAATTATTATTCTTTTTTTGTTTTGTAAAAATAATTTTATCAACGTTATTATCAAACTAAAAAACAGAACTGTTTTTTTTTCTTGCTCTGGTTTTCTCAGGCGAGGTGGAGCTGTCGTATGGTTATGATGGACGGGGGAGGATCATAACTGGAGGAAAGGAAGAGGTTTTCGGCGAGCCTTTCACAGAAGGAGACGTCATCGGTTGCTATGCAGTACGTTTTAAAACTAATTATACAGAAGCGGGTTTAAGCAACCATACTAATGCTTAAAATGCTTAAAGGAATAGTTTATGCATCCCATTTAGTTTGTGTCTTCATCAGATTTGGAGAAATGTAGCATTGCATCAGTGTCTCATCAATGGATGCTCTGCAGTGAATGGGTGCCGTCAGAATGAGAGTCCAAACAGCTGATAAAGACATCACAATAATCCACAGCACTCCAGTCCATCAGTTAACATCTGGAGAAGTGAAAACGGGTTTATATGAAACCAATCAATCATAAACGCATTCTAACTATACTTTCACTTCTTATCAAAATACAAGTCCATAATCCATAATAACGCTTCCTCTAGTGATAAAGTCCATCTCCTGTTGTCTTTCACATCAAAATCAACCCACATATTTGTTTAGAGCTGTTTTGGCTTGTAAACAGTGCTTGGTTTGTGCAGATTTCTCTCCTGATTCAGACCAGTTCAGTTTTTTACTGGATGAAGCAACTCTCATGTTTTAACCAGGAAGCAACAGTTTAAAACGTCTTAATGATGGACTTGTTTCAGTTTTTGTCTTTATAACACGTTAACTGATGGACAGGAGTGCTGTTGGTTATTGTGATGTTTTTAATCAGCTGTTTGGACTCTCATTCTGACGGCACCCATTCACTGCAGAGCATCCACTGGTGAGCAATGTTTTGCATTATTGATGGAGTAACAAACTCATCTAAATCTCGAATGGCCTGACGATGAGGATTTCTTTGGGTGAACTATTTCTCTAATTCAATTCAGGTTTTTTTCGCCTTCACATCTGTTCCTTATCCAGTTCATCAGCGAGACAGGAGAGGCGACGCTTTCGTTTCACAAGAATGGACGATCTCTTGGCGTGGCGTTTCGCCTGAAATCTTCCACTCTTGGAGGTCAGGACCTCTTTCCTCATGTGCTTTGCAAAAACTGTTCGGTTGCTGTAAATCTCGACCCAGAGGCTCCATGGCATCCTTTTCCCGTTGGTTTCTGCACGCTGCTCACACTTCCTCCCGGTCAAAGGACCCGATTGCTTCTGCCGACAGCATCTAAAAGTGAATGCGAGGTAGGAAAGCAGTGCACCCCTAACAGAAATAAACATCAGATGAATGTTGTTACTGTGAGCGGTCTCTCACGATCGTCTTCTGCATCTCTCAGGTGTTGATGATGGTTGGTTTGCCGGGTTCTGGTAAAACCCACTGGGCTCAGGCTCACATGCTCCAGAACCCAAAGAAACGGTACAATCTTCTGAGTACAGACTCCATCTTGAACTGCATGAGGGTGAGAAAATCTGTCAGGACAATTCTAATGCCACGAAATGATTAAAAAGCTTAATTGCTACCCAAGCGTTTCCTGTGTTACTCACTGAGCGTGGATCTATTTTCTGTGTTGTCCTGTCCTGTAGGAGCCTCCTGGAGCCAATCACAGAGAGCTGATGCTGCAGCAGGCCACTCAATGCGTCAGTCAGCTGATCCGAAGAGCTGCAGCCCGGAGGAGGAACTACATCCTCGATCAGGTAGTGAGGGACACTTGAACCGAAGCATCAGAGCTTGTTTCCAGAATAAATGGACTTGCCAGAGGAAGCCTTGATTCGAGGCTTGTATTGTTAATAGAAATCATGTGACCAAATGCAGCCTCACTTTGTCCAATCACTGGAGAGATTCACTTTGCATGTTGGAATTTTCAAACCACTAGATCTTAACCAGTATGTTTTCATTCAGACTTATTCAGTTAAATTTTTAGTACCCAGTCAAACAAGTAATATGAATAATATATATATTTTTTTATTTCAGGAAAAGTTTTAATTTGCTGTATGCTATTCATAGGTCTAAGTTTTTCTTCTACTACATCATATTTGTACTGGTATTAAATGCCAGTTTTCACATTAGGTTAATCGGAGTCGTGCATTAATTTGAGTGCTGACTGATATTATGGGAGTGGCTGATAAAGCCAGCACAAATACTAGAAATCGTGAAGCATGTAAAAAAATAAATGAAATAAAAACAGTGCACATTTAATTTTTCTGCCATATGATGCCATTATGTTGCAGTCTTGCCGCTAGCCAATCGCCGCATTGCAAATCATAGTTTCGAGTATTGATGCATCTGCCCCTTTCGTGGAACTCGAGAACGCGCAGTAATCTTAGACAACTTAATAACGATATTTTAATAAAATCCGCAAATTTGTTGGATCAGATCAAATCAAATCATCTTGGATGTATTAAGAGAGGTACAAAAAGCGGACCCCAGTGCTTCGCTGCTTTGTTGACCGCTGTTACAAGTAAAACGGTTATTTCTGTTGTTCTGAAAGCGCCACCTGCTGGCAGAGAATGAATGTGCATTTTCAATGAGCCTGCTGCTTATTAGTTCAGACCAATGCGAAAATCGACCCATGTTTTTATCCACGCAGAGCTGTAAATGTGAACTGGTGTATCAATAAGATGATAATGCATTAAAAAAATTGAAACCGTAAAATGTATTTATGTAATTTAATTAATATAATAATTGATAATATTTGTTTAAATTAGTACGATACATTTTTTATTAAAAATGGTTTAAAGGCTGAAAAGTTTTTTTTTATCAAACGTCCTATTTTTGTGCAAACTTGCATCTTAACTGTAAATCATGCTTTTTACAGTTAAATATGTTACTAAAGACAATGCCTTATTCCGCTCATATGCTATTATTTGTATTTGTTCACATCTTTCAAAACCCTTACATTTGAGCTTAACAGAAATCCTGTACAGAAAATGCATGCTCTCATTTTCTCACTTTCGTCTTCAAGGCCAACATTTATCAATCTGCCCGGCGACACAAGATGCTGTGTTTCCATGGTTACCAGCGAAGAGCGGTGGTGGTTCTTCCACCTGATGAGGTGTGGAGGAGACGTCTTGTTCAGTGGCAAGAGCAGGAGGGCACGGACCTTCAGGAAACGTCTCTTCTCAAAGCCAAAGGTTAGACTTAAATGACCCGATGGTGAGTGTCAAGACACATTACAGCTGCACACTCGTGAAACAGTTGTGCTCCTCTCTCCTCCTGTTTCCAGTGAGCTTCACGCTGCCAGAGCAGGGAGAGCATCTGGATCAGGTGATGTTTGTGGAGCTCAGCTCTGATGAGGCCCTGAAGCTCTTAATGCATTATAAAGAGGAAGCTCGCCGCCTCCTTCCCACACCTCCCAAACGCAAAAAACACAGACAAAGAAGTCAAAACCGTCCCATTCATCAGTGTGGTAAGAAGAGGAAGAATGTTGCATCATTCAGACCTTGATCCTAGAGCATGATATTGAATTTTCAAGTCATGAACATGTGCCTTTTTATTTTCCAAGGATGGAGAGGAGGTCCATTTGGCTCTCACTATACATCCCAGAAAGCACAGGTAAGCTTGTTGATGTGTGAAGTTACATGATTAGATATATTCAAAATAAAATCTCTAGGAACCAATGATGGACAGTAACAAAGTATTTTTATCAGTATCTGTAGTTCATTTGACTACATATACAAAGTATCAAACTTTCCACTTCCCTACATTTCTTAAATACATGTTGTTCCTCGTTACTTTGAACTGATTGCGATAGACGTGAAAATGCAATGGCGGTGTACGATTCTTGAACAAGCGGATTCTTTATAATGAACCTGTTAAATCAGTTCGCAAGTTGCACTGAATGATTCATTTGTGAATTGGAATGATCGGACTGCAACTGTTCTCAAGTTAACAACTCGCCGATTCAAACGATCCAATCAGAGCGAGTCTCCAGTTAACAACTCACTGATTCAAATGATCCAATGAGAGCAAGTCTCAAGTCAACAACTCACCGATTCAAACGATCCAATCAGAGCTAGTCTCCAGTCAGCAACTCGCCAATTCAAACGATCCAATCAGAGCGAGTCTCCAGTCAACAACTCGCCGATTCAAACGATCCAATCAGAGCGAGTCTCCAGTCAACAACTCGCCGATTCAAACGATCCAATCAGAGCGAGTCTCCAGTCAACAACTCGCCGATTCAAACGATCCAATCAGAGCGAGTCTCCAGTCAACAACTCACTGATTCAAACGAACCAATCAGAGCAAGTCTCAAGTCAACAACTCGTCGATTCAAACAATCCAATCAGAGCGAGTTTCCAGTCAACAACTCGCCGATTCAAACAATCCAATCAGAGCGAGTTTCCAGTCAACAACTCGCCGATTCAAACGATCCAATCAGAGCGAGTCTCCAGTCAACTACTCACTGATTCAAACGATCCAATCAGAGCAAGTCTCCAGTCAACAACTCACCGATTCAAACGATCCAATCAGAGCAAGTCTCCAGTCAACAACTCGCCGATTCAAACGATCCAATCAGAGCGAGTGCGGGTCTCCAGTTAACAACTCGCCGATTCAAACGATCCAATCAGAGTGAGTCTCCAATCAACAACTCACTGATTCAAACGATCCAATCAGAGCAAGTCTCCAGTCAACAACTCGCCGATTCAAACAATCCAATCAGAGCGAGTCTCCAGTTAACAACTCGCTGATTCAAACGATCCAATCAGAGCGAGTCTCCAGTTAACAACTCACTGATTCAAACGAACCAATCAGAGCAAGTCTCAAGTCAACAACTCGCCGATTCAAACTATCCAATCAGAGCGAGTCTCCAGTTAACAACTCGCTGATTCAAACGATCCAATCAGAGCGAGTCTCCAGTCAACAACTCGCTGATTCAAACGATCCAATCAGAGCGAGTCTCCAGTCAACAACTCGCCGATTCAAACGATCCAATCAGAGCGAGTCTCCAGTTAACAACTCGCTGATTCAAACGATCCAATCAGAGCGAGTCTCCAGTCAACAACTCGCCGATTCAAACAATCCAATCAGAGCGAGTCTCCAGTCAACTACTCACTGATTCAAACGAACCAATCAGAGCGAGTCTCCAGTCAACTACTCACTGATTCAAACGATCCAATCAGAGCAAGTCTCCAGTCAACAACTCACCGATTCAAACAATCCAATCAGAGCGAGTCTCCAGTCAACAACTTGCCGATTCAAACAATCCAATCAGAGCGAGTCTCCAGTCAACAACTCGCCGATTCAAACAATCCAATCAGAGCGAGTCTCCAGTTAACAACTCACTGATTCAAACGAACCAATCAGAGCGAGTCTCCAGTCAACTACTCACTGATTCAAACGATCCAATCAGAGCAAGTCTCCAGTCAACAACTCACCGATTCAAACGATCCAATCAGAGCAAGTCTCCAGTTAACAACTCACTGATTCAAACGATCCAATCAGAGCGAGTGCGGGTCTCCAGTTAACAACTCGCCGATTCAAACGATCCAATCAGAGTGAGTCTCCAATCAACAACTCACCGATTCAAACGATCCAATCAGAGCGAATCTGCAGTTAACAATTTAGTGAATACACAAGTCTGATTCAAAATAAGTTGCTAATGCTGAATTTTAGTATTAATAATTCTAAATGAAAATCATATTTGGGTCACGACTGTCAATAAAAGCGCAAGCTTTTTAAGTCCACTTTTTGAAGGAGCGGACTCTTGACTTACGATTAAAAACACAATTGGGTTGGTTTTTGTTTCGCAGACCTGGCAACCCTTCAATAGGTACTCTAGTAAAATTTTAAAAGATTACTTAATACTTTAACTAGAGTAATATTTTATTAGGGTATTTATACTTTAACTCAGGAACTATATGTGTGTGTGTGTGTATATGTATGTATGTATGTATATATATATATATATATATATATTTGATGGATTGTACTCTTAGGGTCGCCATCCATCTGCCTCAGGTCGCTCTTACGGATGCAGCAGTGATCCTCAGCGATACAGGAATTATTACAGACCATACACTGGCCAGGTAAGAAAATCGTATGGGTGTCATTTGAAAAATAGAATTGGGAAAAAATGCATATACTTAATAGATATGTCTTCTTGCAGTGGAACTTGTCCGAGCAAAACCAGAGTTGTTATGGCGGAGTGTATCATGGCTGTTCGAGTTAGTTCTGATAAACCCAGAACATTGACGCAGCAGGAAACATCCCAATCAGAGCATGCTTTGCTTTGATTAGCTGTGCTTCATCTTTACAAAAATAATTGGTTCTGTCTGGCTGTAATTTCATTAGCATTGCTTATAATGAGGAGCCAGCCTGAGTCCCAGAATGCAGTTTGTTTTCTAACAGGTAGCTGCTCATGCATCGACGGCTGTTTATATTCATGTGTTAGAATTACCAAGGACTGTTCAAATGTATTTTTAGGGATCTTCTGAATTTTATACAGTTTTATTCTGCTTTCTAAACACTGAACCATGTTTGATTTCATCAACAGCAGTGTGCTGTAAAGAAGACTTTTTTTAATATTTCCACTTGAGCTTCTTAGAAAAGACTTTCATCGAGAATCCCACACTAACATTCACCAAATTAAAAGGTCTTAAGTCATTTTTTTTATCTTTATTGATTCAATATACAAAGTTGTTTCTTTAAAATTCTGTCACCAAGAATACATTTCAAATTAAATTCTGTCACAAAAAAAAAACCATTTCTATAGAAAATGATGCAGGATACACTTCACATGTATTCAGTACAAGATCTTCTGTATATATATATATTATGAAAATATTAAAACTTTTAACGGCCACCATTATACAAAAAACTACGGTTTTGTAATGTATGTTTTTGCAACCTTTCAAACAAGTAAAAATAAACTGTTGGTCCTGATAGATCATAAAATAGATGAAAAAAAGTTAACCAGAAATTAAAATGTGTTCACTCTCAGGACATCCAAGATCAGGATGAGTTTGTTTCTTCATCAGGTTTGGAGAAATGTAGCATTGCATCAGTGTTTCATCAGTGAATGCTCTGCAGGGAATGGGTGCCGTCAGAATGAGAGTCCAAACAGCTGATAAAAACATCACAGTAATCCACAAGCACTCCAGTTCTTCAGTTAACGTCTTTAAAAGCCAAAAGATACATGTTTGTAAGAAACAAATAATCCATCTGGTCTGAATCAGGAGAGAAATCTGCACAGATCAAGCTCTTTACAAGCCAAAACAAATATGTGTGTGGATTTTGATGTGAGAGACAACAGAAGATTAACTTTTTCACTGAAGTAAGCATTATTATGGATCATGGTCTCATAATTTAGTGCCTTAATAATGGATCTGTTTCTAACAAACGCACTGCTTTTGTCTTCTCCAGATGTTTACTGATTGTCTGTAGTGGGGTAGATTACTGTGATGTTTTTATCAGCTCTCATTCAGACGGCACCCATTCACTGCTGAGAGATTGATGCAATGCTACATTTCTACAAATCTGATGGCTCATCAATATCTTGGATGATCCAAGAGTAGGCACATTTTCATCAAATGTTCATTCATATGCCAGTGAACTGTTTCTTTAAATGGTACAATTACTCATGTTTACATGACCTTCTTGTGCAATTATTCAGAGGTGTTTGAGTATCTGATTAAATTCAGCAATCAGGCATCACCCTCTGATACAGCAGCACTGCACCTTTCGCCGAAGGACACATCTCTGACCACATGAGGGAGCGCTCGTCTAACTGGAACACTTTCTGTAGAATAGAGTTGAGAAAATAGAAATGCATTGAGGAAATTCCTGTTTATGTACTTGTACTCTATTTTTGTAACACTTGCATCCCATAAGCATTTTGCATATGTAAAGAGAACGTGAATATGATATGGTGGATTAGTCTGTATTTATATAAACGCTTACCGCTCGACTCAGAAACAGTATTTCAGTGGACTCATGGGCCTCTGGACCTCCACTTCTATATAAGTCTCTCACTTCCTCTGTTGTCAAAGTGCATCTTCACAGAGTAAAGAACACATAAATGACTGGTTCTTTCAGCTAAGAGCTCTTCAGATCATATGAACGATTTTTACCGGACATAAAACTCTGCACTGGGTCGTCCTGCACTCGTGTGGTTCAGCGCAATTCCCATAAACACCGGTCTGCTCAGAGAACTGATGGGAACGTTCACCTGTGATGAGAGTAGGAGTGACAACAAAGAGAAAGAGATGATGAGACGACAAAGCAGCATCGATGATAGCATCGTCTATCGAATGTGAATCCACAGATGCACACCTCATCACTGATCTCTGCACACACCGAGGAGAAGATCTCTGAAACAACGGCTCTCTCCTTGTGCTGCAGGAGGTCAGCACATATGGCCTCCTCGCTGACCCCTGGACACAACATCTACACACACACACGCTAATGCATTTTATTTGGAAGATAGATATTGAAATGTGTCTGAAATAAGTCTCTTCTCCTCAACAAGGCTGTATTTATTTGATCAAAAATTGTGAAATATTATTACAATTTAGAAAAAAAAAATTCTCTGTGATTTTTTGTTAAACTGTAATTTATTTCTGTGATCAAAGTTGTATTTTCAGCATCATTACTCCAGTCTTCAGTGTCACATGATCTTGAAATCATTCTAATAAATGATTTACAGCTCAATAAACTTTTCTGATTATTAGCAATGTTGAAAATCCCAATAATTTTGTGGGTAAAAAAAACTGATTATTGTTTGATGAATAGAAAGTAAAAAAATGAAGCATTTATTTGAATCTGTTTTTTTGTTGTTGTAAGATTACTAACAATTTAATGCAACAGATGGATTCTAAAACAGTCCACAATAACAATTCACAGTCTTTAGTTCAAAGTCATGCAGAACCATTCAGTTAAAAAGCACGTAGTGATGTGAAATTGAGCTTTTCGAAACTCTGAGTCAGTTAAACGATAGTGTCGCAAAATGACTTGCTGTTTCGAAGCGGTCCAATCGGATCGCGAGTCATTTGATTCAGATCGGGACTTCGCGAATCGCAATTTAGATCAGAACCTCGGAGCAGGTTAAGAGTCCTGACCATAGACTGTATAAGGTCCTGACTGCTGATATGTAATGATGCTTCCCAAATCATTATTAAAATCGGGACTTGGACTGGGTTCGGAAATCTCTTGATTGAGATCAGAAGCATACCGTGAAACATTTAATTGAGACTTCAGAGTGCGGTTTACAAATCATTTGATTCAGTTCAGGGCTTCAGAGCGGGTTTGCAAATCTTTTTTTTTTTACTCATGCAACATGTGTTTACTACGACGGCGTTTCAGTGCCACACTGAAAAAAAATCTAAGATTACGAGATTAAAGTCAAAATGTTTCAAGAACAAAGTCTTAATGGCCTACTAAGAGCATAAAGTCGAAATATTATGAGAGTAAAGTCGAAATATTACGAGAATAAAGTCGTAATACTACGAGAATAGAGTCGTAATACTACGAGAATAGACAAAATATTTAGAGAATAAAATCGTAATACTACGAGAATAAAGTGGTAATACTACGAGAATAGTCGAAATATTTAGCGTATAAAGTTGAAATACTACGAGATTAAAGTTGAAATATTACAAGATTAAAGTCGAAATATTACGAGAATACATTTTCACATATTTTGAATTTTCACAAAGAAACTTGTTTCACATAAATACAGCGATCTGATCATTAAAGAGCTTGAAAAACACATTGTTGTAAGACACATTGTGTTTCACCATAAAACTGATTTTGAAAGCGGAGACATTAAAAGTAGGTCTATCAAAAGCACAAATCTTATTACTATTGGGTGTCTGGCGCACTACAAATAACGAATGCAATGAAAGATATGAAATATTATTTCCAAGCATACTGTCCCCGCGAGTATGACACATTGTTCTCCCAGTGCTCTCAATCCGGGACATTTACATGCGCAATAAAGGTCTACTCTCAAAATAATCTAACTTTAATTTCTACTATTTAAATCTTCAAACATTTTGACTTTACTCTCGAAGCATTTCGACTTTACTCTCGTAGCATTTCGACTTTACTCTCGTAGCATTTCGACTTTACTCTCGTAGCATTTCGACTTTACTCTCGTAGTATTTCGACTTTACTCTCGTAGCATTTCGACTTTACTCTCGTAGCATTTCGACTTTACTCTCGTAGCATTTCGACTTTACTCTCATAGCATTTCGACTTTACTCTCGTAGCATTTCGACTTTATTCTTGTAGTATTTCGACTTTACTCTCGAAGTATTTCGACTTTACTCTCGTAGCATTTCGACTTTACTCTCGTAGCATTTCGACTTTACTCTCGTAGCATTTCGACTTTATTCTTGTAGTATTTCGACTTTACTCTCGAAGTATTTCGACTTTACTCTCGAAGTATTTCGACTTTATTCTTGTAGTATTTCGACTTTACTTTCGAAGTATTTCGACTTTACTCTCGAAGTATTTCGACTTTATTCTTGTAGTATTTCGACTTTACTCTCGAAGTATTTCGACTTTACTCTCTAAGTATTTCGACTTTACTCTCGAAGTATTTCGACTTTAATCATGTAATATTAGACTTTTCCCACTGGTATTGGAATCGGGCAATTTACGGAATCAAGCCATGAAAAGTCATTATCAGTGGATCACTAATTCAAATAGAAAATTGATTTTGTTTGGTGACAGTATTTCTGTTTTTTGAGCAGAGAGTACATTTACGAAAGGACACCTGATGGTGGCAGTAATGAGCAGCTCTCGGTGATCTGACCTTTGGCTCAGGATGACCTCCAGGTATATCTAACAGGCCTGCAGCCTCTGCCACTTTCTGACTTCTCCTCAGAAGGACGATGTCTCCGTCAGCCGTGGCCACGACAGCACCGACCCCCAGCGGCTGAGCGAGGAAGGCCTGTGGATCTGCGCATTCGTTCTGTCCGTGACTCTGCAGCCTCCCTGCCTCTCGTGACCAGTTGGTCCCGAGATAGTCTTTATAACAGGTCAGGCCTAACTGTAAAGTGAGCACACACGATTGCTCCTCTTTGACCAATATGTCTGAGGATTGATCAGCACTTTCTAATTGGTCTCCTTCACCACGTTGTTGTGAGTGTGTTGCCATCGGTCCTTTCTCCACGACGGAGAGCACTGCTGAATGCAATCTGAATTTAGATCCATTGAAGAGCCACGGCTGTTTGGCTACGCGGTCACTCCATAGAGCTTCAATGTGCTGCTCGATTTCAGGAAAACTCTGCCGATTGAACCTAGAGTGGGATTTTGTAGCATCAAAAATGTATATGTATAGATTAGTAAAGATTTATCGCATACAAAATAAAAGTTTTTGTTTACATTATATGTGTGTGTGTATTTATTATGTATATATTTAAGAAAAATTTTGTATATATTAAATATATTTATAAATAAATTATATTAATATACATGTAAATATTTTCAAAATATATACTGTGTGTGTTTGTTTATATATGCAAATAAACACAGTACACACAGATTTATTATGTAAATAAAAATGATTAATCTTGATTAATCTAGGTTTGTAATTCTATTAATCCCAATTATTAACTAAATAAAAAATAGTGTTTACACAATACATGAATGCGTACTGTGCATATTTAGTATGAATATATAAATACACATGCATGCATATCTAATTTTACATTTGTATATATAAAACTTTTATAAATGTTAAAACATTTTTAAAAATTAATGCTGTCAAATGATTAATCGCACACAGAGTAAAAGTTTTTGTTTGCATAACGTGTGTTTACTGTTTACATTTTACATGTGTTTACATTTATTATATATATATATATATATACAAAAACATGCATGTATATATTAATGTGTTATATTATATAGATGTAAATATAATAGAAATATATAAATGTATATACATGTAAGTTTTTTCTAAATATATACTGTATGTGTGTGTATTTATATATGTACACATAATTAACAAACATAGTACACAAACACATAGTATAAACAAACATTTTGTATGCAATTAATCGCGATTAATCGTTTGACAGCACTGATAAAAACATATATACATATAAATGCATGCGTGTTTATATATAAATAAATACACACAGTACACACACAGATTTAATGTAAACACAAACTTTTATTTTGGATGCAATTAATCGTTTGACAGCACTAGCTGGTCATTATTAATCCATTACAATTCTATTTTGTGACAGTTTAGTATTTAAAAGTACAAGTATTTTGTATTAATCTGGTGGATATTTATACTGTACCTGTCTGAAATTTCTACGTGAATCTGATGTTCTCCAAGAGCCTGTAATGGATCACAGCACAGCATGAAAGACACCTCGGGATCCATGACAAAACCCTTTTAAACCTCTCCAAAATGGACTTTCAGCATCGGTGTCTTCTTAATAACTACCTAGATATGATTTTAGAACAGTGTACACTTATTATTAAAACGGTTAAATTAGCCTTACAAACTGTCAACAACAAAAAAAACAGCGAAGCAAGTTAAACAGAAAGATTACGTTAAATTGATAAGAAACGCTACATGTAAATGCACGCTTGACACTGTTACTTATTCGGTTGTTTACAGCTACTAAACAAAACTTACTTCCTTACTTGAACCAAATACCGTCGGACTCTTAACTCATCAACTTCCGGTAGCGCTGCATTTTAAAATAAAAGTCTGCAACCAGAGCGTTTCAATAGAAATAACAAAAACGACAAGGTTTCAATAGAAATAACAAATAAACGTACTGTAATGGGATTAAATAAAGCACACGATACACGCTATATTTTCTTAATCCCTTAAAACATAATTTGTATTTTTAAGGAGAAACTCACCTGAGAGTCCAGAATATTTAAAGTTTTCCAAGTTAAGTGCCACTGGCTTGTGTTGTACATATAATTTATCATTTTGTCTTGGCATGAGACAAGCAGCTTCGCCTAATGGGTTTTAGGAGATTATTTAAACAGATTATATGAATAAACAAACTGGAATTCTTTCGATGTTACTCAAATATGATTTCATTCTACATCAATAGTATTTACATACTTTTCTACATAAGGGCTACGTCACACAAGTAAGGAGTGAAATGCCTGTTTAGCAGACTTATAAAAAAAAAAATAAACCTTTACCATTTGTGTCCAGTGCTCCATCAATATTTAATAAACAAAATCAGTTCTTCATTCACCATACACTTTGAAAGCTGAGAAAAAATATATTTACTAAACTTCAGTCCTGTTATAGTTTACTATAAAGAAATGTTCTTAACCCAGCATTACAATTAAGACCATAGATGTTAGCTTTTCTCTAAACTACAGTGACAAGTCAGCAATGTTTGATTTCAAAATAATAATAATAAAGTTTGTTTGCTGAATTTGTTTTTATTTTACATTTTCATTTGGGATTTTCTCTTTCTTTTGTGAAACCAAAGCCAGCCGGACTTATTTACACAGACATAAATTATATAAATAGTTCTGTGACACACATTTTCTCATCTTTTACACACAATATCAAGTTGCCCACAATTAAGGCAACTTATTTTCTGGACATCAAGAAGAGAGAGGTTGCCCACGAGACAACCGTCAGCAATTCCCAGGTTTTAAAATACAATGTAAAAGTGTTCTGATAAGACAATAGAACTACACTTTTTTTATATATATATTCTGTCCAGAACTAGAAGATTTAAAATTCTGTCATTCATATTTAAGGAATAGAAAGTGCGAGACAAGACCACCAACTGAAATAACCCAACTTAAAATAACACAACCGCTCATTAAAGAAGAAAGATATCATTTAAGCCAATTAAATACCCCCATTTTTATATAACTATTATACAGAAGAAGAAAAAATGTGTCTAAGAAAACACCAAAATGATTCAATTGCATAACAGATTTGAATAATCTAAGAATTATTAATGAATCAGATAACAGGGTAATGTTATTGCCGCAAATTATCCAAATCATGTGGTCATTAATCATCTTCATTATAAGGATGGCCAGGTCAGTGTTTTCAAAGCAATGCATCACAACAACAACAACAAAATCCCAAAAAGCTGAATGAATCTTATCGACATGTGCATTTGGTAGCAATCATCTCCTCGTACTCCTTGTAAGCGATGGAGCCATCATTCTCAATGGTCAATACACTTAACGGATTATATTCTGAAGGCACACATGAAGGTCTAGGCACAGAGGAGTCCAGCTTCTCGTAAATGATATTCTGAACCATCGTGTGCACCGGAGACCCGTAAATATATCCCATAGCCCTCGGACAAGACCCCTTACAGTACCTCGGGTTGTATTTGTGAGGTGCTATGATCCAATAATCCAGTTTGAGCTGATTGAAGCTCACTTTGAAATCGTGCAAGTCACAGGCATCTGTGGAAAAGTCGTACATTGGGACTAGTGTAGGCATGCTGGTTTCCGGCGAGTTGGTGGTTTTTAACGTGCCTCGTCTCTTTCGTGAAACTGAATCCCACCATGTAGACTTTCCATCCCATTGGTTTGATGTCAGGTCTACCATCCGCCCTCCTGAAGCTCTTCTCTGGTACGCAACCTCGCTGGTGTCATTGAGGTACAGAAGAAGAGACGGAGATCTGTGAGTTAACTCCACCGGGCTCTTATGAACCCGGCCTCCGGGACTAGGGATCATGTCTTCAACACATGTCAGGTTTATGAGCAGATGGATGTCTTTCTTATGGGCTTGGATGAGAGGATGGAGGAAGGAGGTCACGTCGAGCTCCACCCAGCGGCGGCGGACTCTTCTGTCAGTGTGGACGCGGAAGCTGAGAAGAGGGACCGACTGCTGCGTGCCGAAGTGAGGAGAACACATCTGATCCTTCAAGGGCTTCTGCTCTTTCACGTCGAGATAGCAGAGCGATGTGAAGGGATCGACGTGGTTGTGGTCGAAAGAGTAAAGCAGGACCGACTTCAGCAGCTGCTCCTGAGACCTCACTCGAGTCAGACTGTAGGAGATATCCTGCATGAAGAACTCTGCCGAGATAACACATAGCACCATTGAGGAACACATCCTATACTGTGTGTTTTTAGTGCTTGAGATTGTTCGACTGCAGTTTGTTTGGAATGAAATTCCGTCATTGTGCGTCAACTCAACCGGGGACCGGTTCCATAAAACAGGTTTAGCAAATATGCCAGGCTTATTTCAGTTAGTCTGACTTATTCTGAACAATTTAGCCTGTGTCTGACCAGCTGGCAGCTGCCAAGTCCTACTTTTCCAATACAAATAAGACCAATCTATATATTTTCATAACTGAATAAAAAAAGTTATGACCGGTCTTGCAAATAAAAATAATAATAGACAATTAGTCAAACTAAACCGGGCTTATTTGGTAAACTTGTTTTATGAAACAGACCCCTGAAATGCCCTGTTAAACATTTACTACTTCTGATTAAATAAATACATAAATGAAAGCCAAAATATTAAGAATCATGGATGCATATCCACTGTTTTGTAGAGAAGAGTCAAAATGACCATTTTGGCCTGAGATTTGGAGCCAAATTACAGGATGGGAAAAATTACTTTAGAAAGATAACGGCACCGTCATTTTAATTATACACAGAGATAGGTCTAAAGGTAAAATCTGTTTACGTTCGCAATCTTCGTTGCATTGTACACCACAGGTGATCAATCAAAAATGGGGAAAACACTTTCTATTCATTCTCCGAAGTTACATGCCTGTAACTCAAGAAATAATAAAGATATATCAATAGCATTTTAAATTATGGTTTTCTTTTGTAATCTTCATTTTTAAGACCTTGTATCATTCGATATAATGCAACAAAGATTGGTAAAGTCAACAGATTTTACTAATAGACCACTGATCTGAACGTATAAAAAAAATATAATTATGCTGCCATCTTTCCATCTGTAATTTGGCTCTGAATCTCCACTGAATACGTTGATCCAAACCCACAAGAGTTTCACTCATTCTCAATAAATTAACGACTGTTATGGGTCTAAAGGAACCGATTAATGGTATGTAAAGCTCTCAGGTTGAGATCACAGTAATCAGAAGGACGTATACCTCGGTTCTGCTCGAGACACTCCTCTCGAGGCGTGATCAAGCGGGCAGTGTTGTACAGGTGAGAGGCCTCGGGACTCCTGTCCGGTTTGGATGATAGTTTATACAGTCTCTTCATGTAGCGCACATATCTGGAGTCCGGTTTGGCTCGTGGTGTGACGGCTCCCCATGGATTCTGCTCTGATAGAGCCTTCAGCAAAGGGCTCAGGATATTACCATGGTGCACGGACAAGTCGGGTTCAAAAGACTCGTTTTCCAAGTTGTAGCATGAAGTAAGCGACAGGCCGATAATCGCGAGAACTGTAAAGAAACAACGCGCGCCACGTTTAAAAAGCGGCGTCGCCATAATAAGACTCCAGTCTCCGGCCAAACCGCGCTTCCGTCCCTTACCTGACAGACAGGTGTGCGCAATCAGACCCACTCGGGGTTTTTTGGCAGAAATGCCAGAGTAGGTATCCTAAAAATGTTTATATAGGTGGTAGGATTTAACCGATTTTGATTTTACACGTCTCAAACAACGCAACACTTCTTTTAGAACCGGGTCTGTGTAATTACATTTGAAGAGATGGTTTGGAAATGTATCTCCAAAAGAGTGAAAATGGTTAATAAAAGAAATATGGCTAATGACTTTAAGAGAGTTTGGTCTGCGTCAGTTGGACAACTGACTTAACTTATAAAGATTGATAATAAAACATATTTATAGTAGCTATTTTCCCTTTACTGTTGTGCAAAACATTTATTTTAGGGTACACTCTTAGAAGAAAAGGTTCTATATAGAACCTTAAAAGCTAGGTTCTATCAGGCGCTACGTATTTGCAACCCCTAAAAGGTTCTATATAGAACCCTTTTTAAGGGTTCAATCAAAAGAACCCTTTAGGGTTCTTTGTAACCAGGAAAAAGGTTTTATATGGAACCTTTTAGGGGTTCATTCATGATTATTTCTTTTGGCCTTTCCGGATTAAATATTTCATATAATTGACAAACATCAAGACCCTAAAATGTAAAAATGTAATTCACATAAGAAGACACCCATGAATAATGAAAAAAAGCTCACCCAAGGTGCATAGAACTCATTTATTTATATTAACAAAAATAATTACTATTACTGAGAGAATGCTACTGTAATTTCAAATATTCAAGGCTTTAAATGTAGAAATCAACATTAAAACACCAACCATTTAAAAAATCTCATAAATAATGAAAATAGAGTTTCACCTACATCTACATATTACAAAATAAGTCCATTATAAAATTACATTCATCTATCACTAATAAATAATGCAAATATTTCCCATCAGGGTTAGAACAACATCAAGTACCTCAAAACTACAAATCCATATTAATATATCTCACAATGGAAATATACAGATATAGAAGTACTTCAAATCTACAAATTCATATTAATATCACTCATAAAGAATGTGAATACATAGAGTAAAATTCAGATCAACATTTCAGAACATCAAGTACTTCAAATCTACAAATTTACATTAATATCACTCATAAAGAATTGTAATTACAGATTCAAATTCAGATCAGCATTTCAGAATAACATCAAACGCCTCATATTTACAAATTTACATGAGCACTATTCACGAAATGTGAAAAATGTGAAGTGACATTCAGCCAAGCATGGTGACCCATACTCAGAATTTGTGCTCTGCATTTAACCCATCCGAAATGCACACACACAGAGCAGTGAACACACACACACACACACTGTGAGCACACACCCGGAGCAGTGGGCAGCCATTTATGCTGTGGCGCCCGGGGAGCAGTTGGGGGTTCGATGCCTTGCTCAAGGGCACCTAAGTCGTGGTATTGAAGGTGGAGAGAGAACTGTACATGCACTCCCCCCACCCACAATTCCTGCTGGCCCGGGACTCGAACTCACAACCTTTCGATTGGGAGTCCGACTCTCTAACCATTAGGCCACGACTTCCCATAATATATCAAAGTATTATGATAATTGATTATACATTTTGAGCATGGGACAGTGGCTTCTGGAGAGTTTAAACAGGTATTGCTCAACAAAATTCATCATGTGAGTGATGTGCGTGGGATATTCCACACTGAATATGAAAGAAGTAGCAAAGATGCACTCCATTGCCTCCATCACATCCATTTCTGCGCTCACAATGTTGACACCCTCCATATTGATGTTGGCTCTTTTTGCACGGAGGGGGTTTGAAGCTTCATGAAAAACTATAGTCGGAGTTGGTTTTACTGATTCCTGCAAGTTGGAAAAACATATAAATTATTTGTGAAATAACTTAGAATGTTGCATACTTTCTTCCAAACAATTAGGGATGTGACTGACCATTTTTTACCACAGTGGAAAGGGCCGATTCACTGGCTAGGTTGCACACGCAACTCACAAACAATCATGACCACAGAAACTTCAAGATCAATGCAATATTCATTCATAAAATAGCTTGGATAGCATACTGAAAAACTAAAAAGCAACAATGTATCCGTTTTTGATTTAACTAAACTTGCAGCTTGATTATTGAAGAGACACTACACAAACATTATTCACACATGCAGTTTCTCACTTTCTCTCTGTTGTTAATTTAAATAAATATGCTATTCGTTCAAGCTACATCATTTCTGTATCTGATTTAAAGCATGCAGAATGCTAGATCTAAAGGCCGGTTGCTAAAAAAATGCATCAGTGATTTTTTTGCCTCCACGTCTTTCATTTAAATTGTGCAAATGTTTTTGTGAGAAACTGAGCAGCCCTCTCTAAATTTCAACATCTTTGTATTTCTCCTGATATTACAAAACAACTGTTAATAAGAGTAAAACAGTCTTCATTAGAACATTATTCTACAAGAGCAAGACATTTTTATTTAATTTTGTTATCACATTCACAGAGCTACATGCAATCAAGTGATCGTGGCAGTCAATTCTTTAAAATGATGGCATCTCAAATATCTGCTCATCACAATGAACGTCATACGGTTTGGAACTCAAGTTCAGATCTTTTTCTGAACCAATGCTACGGAGGTTGTAAAAAAAAAAAAAAAAAAAAAAAGATTAAATGCAAAATGTCTCAGTTCACATTACTTTAATCTCCGAGTGCAAGTGTTTTGTTTGCATGTATGTCATTGCAGCAGCACATTAAACTTTAATTGTAATTAAACTGACTGGAACTACCTGTGAATCAAAGTATTTTAATGCACACCTTTTAGCCAATCAGAATCAAATATTCAGACAAACCATGGTATAATTAGATTTATTAGAGTAACCATTCAACAAACCAAGCAACTAATGGTTGTGTTAAGGAAAAAAGAACACTTTGTGTTTGTGTCAATTTGCTGAAGTAAACAGTAGTGTTCTTGTTGCTCAATTGGGAGAGCATTGTGCTATCAAGCGCAAGGTTGGGGGTTCGATTCACCAGGAACACATGATAGGCAATAAATTGATAGCCTGAATGCACTGTAAGTCGGTTTGGATAAAAGCATCTGCTAAAAGCATTAATTTAATTTAAATTGAATTTAAACTGTTCAGAACTTGAAGAGCAGTCTCTAGATTAAGATGAAGGTTCTTCCCAAACCGCATCTTCACTTCATGCAGCAGCTACCAAAAAAAAAAAAAAAAAAAAAAATTCATTTAAACAATTTTGATTTTATTCAACAAAAAAAAGAAAATGCAGTAGAAATACTAAACTCAAAAGGGAACACTAAAAAACAAATACTCACAAGTTGTGGAACCCAAAGAAATGGGACCATGTCCATGACCTCTCATGTTGATTTTGTCATTAAATCAACTCTTTTAAAAAGAGCGCATCTCATTAGATTTGTGATATGTTGGTGTAGTCAAGTTGTCTTTTACGTAGTTCAGCATTTATCACAGTAATGTGCTCCTGAAAACTTAATTGATCTTCTCCAATATTTTCCAGGTTTAATATAATCTGAAAAAAGTAGTAAATAACAAAATTCCTTTTGTATATCGACAATCTCCTAGCATTACTGGTCAATAAATAACCAAGCAATTTTAAGACATTTTAGTGAAGGATAAAACAGACAAACCTCCTGGGACTGGGTGGAAACCGGATTATCAGTACACAGGAGTACTGGAAAGTTTGCAGTCTTGCATCTTTTTGTTTGCTGAAATGAGCAAAAGACAGTTCATATAAGGAAAACTATTTAGAAGTAACATAGCACAAATAACTGAAAATCAAGTATCAATAGAATTAAAGCATTCAATCACCCCAAAAAAAAAAAAAAATTCTGTCACCATTTTCTTGTTTACCTTTGTTGTTCCAATCCCACATGACTTTTATTCATGGATGTCAAGAATAATAAAAAAAACTTGATTTGGCCGCATGTCTCATACTGCAGATTGTATGGCTGTTCTGTAGGGCTGTTCTTCATTACCATTTGAGTGTGCGGTCAAAAACTAGCTTAGAGCACTATCTGCAGTTAAAAACTAAGCTTAGGATCAGAAAGCACAAAATTTAATAGTTTGCAACAAGTACAACCAAACTTACCGAAGTAAGGCAACTTGTGACCCTGTCGCGGTTCAGGCTCTTTCGTGTTTTAGTGTAAATCAGCTGTAGAAACATTGACAACTTAATTACTAATGGGTTTAAAGCTTATAAAAAGTAAATTACTTAAAAAAAAATTATATATTTCTCTGACTTGTTGATGTGCCGGTCCAGTTATCAACTCAGTGGCTGCGGCGTCTTCGCTTCTCTGCTATCTACTGTGGAGATACTGGCGGTTTCCTTTTTGTTTGTGTGGGTGTCGTGTTGGTGTAGATAATAAACACAGCATAGCACAACACCAATATAGAAAAACTACCAGTCGTGCAACACACAAATCACTGCAATTCGTGAATATACACAAGCTATACATTTATATCTAAATTATGACTATGGCAGACAGACTGGAACGCTTTTTTTGTGAAGCTGGATCTTAACTTCGGACAGAACGAGGCAGCATAACTTAACACAGGACGTCACTCACCAATAAACTGGGAGCAGACTAATCTGATGACTCCCAGTTTGGAGTCCTGTTGGACAGCACTCCAGTGACTCCACCCTCCACCGGGACAGGACGGACGATGTAGACTCTGGACAGCAGAGAAGGCGAAGACACAGCAGCCACAGAGGTGATAACTGGACCGGCACATCAACAACTTCGGGCCATAGACTGTATAAAACAGCTTCGGGCTTCGACACGAGCAAACAATAATCCCATACAACGATCGTGTCAACAAAATAAGTCAATCGCAACTACCATCCAGCAGTAGAGAACAAGGGGAACAGAGCAGCACCTAGCAGAGTTCAAGGGGTAGCAGACACGCGCTTTCAGTTCATTCGCCCTTTTTAAATAATCTGTGATTTGTTATAGCGATTACCAACAGCTGTAAATATGCTAATCAGTTCTGATCCAGGCCCTAGGAAAATACAGGGGCGTCATCCCACATTCTAAAGATCATAAAACAATCACCAAAATAAAGTGCGCATCAAATAAAAACACCACATCAAGAGGAAAAAAAGGGAAAAACAATCAGTGCCAAATACACACATGGAAAACAGCACCCAAAACAAATAAAATACAATCTCTCCATATGAGTCAGTTTGGGAGTTCGGAGCATGAATCATTTGAGTCAGTTTGGGAGTTCGGAGCGGGTTCGCGAATCATTTGAGTCAGTTCGGGAGTTGGGAGCGTGAATCATTTGAATCAGTTTGGGAGTTCAAAGTGGGTTCGCGAATCATTTGAGTCAGTTTGGGAGTTCGGAGTATGAATCATTTGAGTCAGTTTGGGAGTTCGGAGCGGGTTCGCGAATCATTTGAGTCAGTTTGGGAGTTGGGAGCGTGAATCATTTGAATCAGTTTGGGAGTTCAAAGTGGGTTCGCGAATCATTTGAGTCAGTTTGGGAGTTCGGAGCATGAATCATTTGAGTCAGTTCGGGAGTTCGGAGCGGGTTCGCGGATTATTTGAATCAGTTCGAGAGTTCGGAGCGGGTTTGCGAATCATTTGAGTCAGTTCGGGAGTTCGTAGCGGGATCGCGAATCATTTGAGTCAGTTTGGGAGCTCGGAGCGGGTTTGCGAATCATTTGAGTCAGTTCGGGAGTTCGTAGCAGGTTCGCGAATCATTTGAGTCAGTTCGGGAGTTCGTAGCAGGTTCGCAAATCATTTGAGTCAGTTTGGGGTTCGCAAATCATTTGAGTCAGTTTGGGAGTTCGGAGCGGCTTCGCGAATCATTTGAGTCAGTTTGGGGATCGCGAATCATTTGAGCCAGTTCGAGAGTTCGGAGCGGGTTCGCGAATCATTTGAGTCAGTTTGGCAGTTCGGAGCGGGTTTGCGAATCATTTGAGTCAGTTTGGGAGTTCGGAGCATAAATCATTTGAGTCAGCCTACTGAGCAAAAGTACGTCTAAACGACGTCTTTGTCGGACGTTCAAATGACGTCCCCTGAAGAGCCAGAATGAAAGTTCTTATGACGTCTTTTTTCGACGTCTTTTGGACGTCCAATATCGACGTCCACAGGACGACTCTAGGAGGTTAAAATTGAGTTCAGATGTGGTTATAACTGGACGTATTTTCAACGTCTTATAAGGTCTCATTTATACTGTTTCTGGACAAAATAAACACTCTTAGGCTGCATTCAATTAAATCTTATGTTTATTTCCATGCCATTTATATTTGTACTTGTAAATAAACTTAAAGAAACAGTGTGTTTACACATAAACATAAAAATAAAATAAATTTCACTCATTATACAGTTGATAACAATTAACAACAAACAATTTAGTTTAGTTGGGTCCACACATTATGTTCACCTGTTGGAGCTTCACTTTTTAAGCTTTTTCATTTTTATTTCAACTGCAATTAGCATAAAATTCTTAAATATGGTATTCTTTATTCATGCAATAGTCAAGTGTTTGTGTGCCAAAATATTATCTGCATGCACAATAATAATAATAATAATAAAAAAACATTAAAATAAAAAAAATAAAAAACAATATACTACAATGCAAGGGTTTTTGATCTGGGGTTCAGGACCAAAGCAAATGGGTCCACAAAATAATTAATACCATATTTTCCAGACTACAAGTCATATTTTTGAATCTTCTGAGATGTTCTGAATTATTCCAAAGTAACTTATATAATGCATGTAATGTCAAAAAGCCTAAGCACAACGTAAACATAAAAGTGGGCACTTAAAAGTTTCTATATAAATATAGTTCTCACTCTCTCAAGTCTGTCTGTACTCAGTAGCATTGTCTGTACCTCTGTGTTTTCTACATTTCAGGATGAGGTTCACAGAAACGGAGATGGCAAGTGTATTTTTTATTTTTTTGGTTTCTTTATTTAACAAAAGATATACTGCTTGTAACTAATGGCACTAGAATTAGTTTATTTTATACATGGGCCTAAATATTTTTATTTTTGTTCTGTTTTGAATAGATGATTTGAAAGTGAAGGAAAATAAAATATTTACAGTGTTTATAGTTTTTAAGTTTCTTTACATTTGTTTTATTTATCAGTATTTAAATTATTTCTGTTCTATTATTATTATGTCTTCACCAACTGCCCTGAAACACAAATTAAATATAAATGAAACATCATAAATATAAATATAGCTTCACAATGCTCATTTTTACCTCTGTGGTGAAGATGTGATCAGAAAATTCTGCCAGACTGATTTTTTTGTCTTTAGTGAATCATTTCAAAACGTGATTTTAAGAATTATTTTAAAGTTTAAAGTGCCTAATTTCACAGGATCACGTGAGCATCCAGGATACACCACAAAGGCTGTTTTAATACAAGAACGAACACTTCACACAAGATAAAGGTTTGAAAATCTTACATTATGTTAAATGTAGTGACAGAATGTATTTGTATTTGCCAGTAACGTTACTAACACTTACCACTAGGTGTCAGTAGTGTTAACGTTACCAGTAGAGTGTGTAGATTATGAATCAGAAGTTAAACTTTTTTTGTTGCTGTTCCCGTCCTGAAAAGTAGAAAAAATACATACAAAATAACAAAACCGTTACTTTTATTTGATCAAGAAAAATTACCAATTTTAATAACTAAGTTAAAAAGGATCATCATAATTTTATCTCAGACTGTAAATTGAACCACCTAAAATAAACCAACAGGGATATGTACAATTACAAAGAGGAATTTGAAAATATATAATCTTTCTAACCCAAATAAATAATTTGAAATATTAATCTGAGGTGAAATTTAACATTAGATTGATAAAACGACGAATAAAAGAACATTATGCTTACCTTTGGCTCAACACCAGTAGTCAGATGACCGTTACTGTTTGAATTTCAAAGTAACGTTAACGTTAATTAGCTCCGTCCCGTTGTGAAGGTTGTTCGTTAGTCAGGTATCTCTGTAGGTTTATAAAGTGTCCTCAACGTAGAAATAAATAAATTAAAGGATGGCGGTAGTTATATCTTCAGTTTTTTGTAATAAACTGAATTATTCTTCCGTCTTCGTGATTGTTTGCCCCATCACGTTTTTTTCTGCCACCACGTTTACGTCACTAACGTAACAATACGTTTTTTTTTTGTTTTTTTTTCTATTGTTCAAAGAAATATACAAACACCACACAAGTCTTACGATACACATCTTAATATAATACAGATAAGTCCAAATAGCAGCACAATATATCAAAAGCATAAAAAGAACAACCACACACACACACACACACAAAAATATATAAATAAATAAATAAATAAAAATTACACAAGGGGGGTTTCGTCAAAAAATACCTTAAGAAGATTATATAATTTAAGGCCTTTTTTGTTATTCACAAGTCTTAAAGAGTAACTAAACCCTAAACCAACTTTTTTTAGTTAATGATCTATAAGAATGGGGCTTTATTAGTGCTGTTCATTGATTCGAGTAACTATTTTGACATTTGAGAATAAAGTGTTTTAATTCTACAATATATGGTGTAAAAACGTCTGAGTGCTGCCCTCTTCAGGTTGAACGGTGGCTACTGCAGTTGATTTTTCCTATTGGATGTTGCGGTGGCAAGTGAAGTAAGCGGTGGCAGATGACGTAGCCAGTTTCCAGCTCACCACGCCCCTTGGTACGAGCTAACACGCCCTTGCCCTTGACAGTATAAAACCATCAAAATCACTGTAGTGAGTCAGGAGCTGGAATTGCGAGTATTGGTAACGACCAGGATAGACTAATATAGCATCTATTTAGCATAGCAATTATATAGTTATTTAGATCTTCAAGTTAGCGTAGATTTATCTGTATTTAGTACAGTGGTCAGGATGGTACGAAGGTGTGTTGCAGGTTGCGACTGCACTGCTGGACTGCATTACCAGCAGACTTTAAAATTAAGCGCCAGTGGTTGCATGCACTTGGCTTGGAAGACTGCAAGTTCCCGCCTAGAGCTTGAGTGTGCAAACAGCGTTTTACACGGGATTGCTTCTTCAACGCAATGGAGGTGGAAATGGGCTTCTCCACACAGCTCGCGCTGAAAAGTGACGCGATGCGGGAGTTACCCCCAATTTCCACCAGATGCGTAACGGCTGCGTTACGGCTCCGGCACGGCGGCGGAGTCAATAGGTTTCCATTAAAGTCAATGAGTGTATTTCCACTGAATGCGTTACAGCTGCGTTCCGACTCCGGCGATCCGCAGCCCTCCGGAGCAGATACGCAGAGCTTCTATTTTTGCCGGATGCCGGAGCGCTCCGCAGCACTACAGGGCAGAGTACGCAGGACAGGAAGTCGAGTGACAAAACAGAACAGCCAGAAACAAAATAAAAGATCCGTTTAATTTTCAAAATAAAATACACCGCGCTCATATTTCCCTACACTACACCTTGAAAACGTCATAATGGGCGGAGACAGGCTTGTTGAAGTTTTAACCCCGTTGCCACGATGGATGAAGAAATGAAAAGAGAAAAGAAAAGAGTTCTATCCTATACTCCTTCGGATGGAAAACTGTTCCTGGTTTGGTAGTTCTGTATAGAAACTACATATCGCGCGATCACACCAGAATTCGCGAGATTACATGGGGCATCGTGACGTCAGCTGTCAGTCATGACCGCAGCCGTTCCGCAACAAATACGGACCTGGTGGGTATTGACGGACGACGGAACACGGAGCTGTCACGCAGCGGTGCCGTAACGCAGCCGTTACGCATCTGGTGGAAATTGGGGGTTAAGAGCGCAGTTTGAGCCAGCGGCTCGAATTGATATGAACAGACACCTCGACATCCTCCACTTCAGGTAAAAGTGGGGGAGAAAAGTCCTCTACTTCAAATGATCGCTCTGTTGCAAAGCTACTTGCGTCATTACAGTCACTCTCCATTTTAGCGTCTCTGACAGCAGCTGTCAATCAATCCGTCACTGCGGGTCTCAGGATCACGCCGCACTCGCTCAGCCCCGCCCTAGGCTCGTCCCCTCTATCTCCGCTGTGATCTGCCCACTTTTCAGCATTTTTCAAATATTGTCAGTGGGTGGAGTCAGGCTCTGAGCAGGGGTTTAGTTACACTTAACGACTTGAAGAAGATCATTAAATCTTTAAGGAATAGTGCAAAAGTGGGAGGGTTCTTAAAGAATCTGCATTTGTGAATGAAGTAATTGGCCAACATTACAATATTATTCACCAACACTTCATTATCGTAATTCAAAGAAAATGACAAATATTTTATAGTTTTAAAGTTAAAGTCAGGTATTACATATTTTAAATTTAACCAAATATAAAGGTCATCCCAGAATTTCTTTGAAAATTTGCATAAATAAAATAAATGTTCCAACGACTCTATATCTGCTTCACAAAAAAGTGCATTCATTACAATCCATGTTAAATCTGTGTCGGAGGAAATCATTACAAGGATAAATATCAATAATTTTAAACTGAACCTCTTTTACCTTTGGAAAAAGTGGAAAAGTAAGAAATCTTGTTCTAATTTGACCCAATTTGTCTTTGGGGAAATCAAACATAAGAGGTCTTTTTTTAACATTACCAGGGAAAATCTCTATATTTACCAATGTTCTTAATACTTTCTTCTTACAGCCATCCTCTGTAAAATTAATGCCAGAAATTATTAGACTTTTCAATCTTGGAATCACAGGTGAATAACACAATGCACCTTTGACCATCTGAACCAAACCACCAGGAACAGCTTTTAACAAATTTACATATGAATTCTGAGTGCAAATAATGTTATATTTTGCACAAAAATTGTCATAACTAAGGAAATGTCCTTCGCCATCCATAATGTGTACAATGGACCAGACACCTTTATCCATCCAGTCCTGAAAGAACACTGATTTCCTATTAATAAGTATACACTTATTTTTCCACAAAGAGCAACTATGTGGGGAAAATTGTGTTTGTAAATCATTTTCCAATACAATAATACCTGACTATGAAAAGATGACAATTTACACTTTAGTTTTGATGGCTCAAAATCACACCTCAACAGAAAATCAATGCCCCCCAAAAAATCAAAGATTTTGGAAGAAAAACTAGACCAAAAGGAATGTTTATTCCTAAGGAAAGCTTGAAGCCATCTCAATTTAAGAGTGCCATTCATAACATCGAAATCAATAATATTCAAACCTCCCTCACTGATTGATACACCTGCTGTGTCCGAAACCGCTCCCTATCCACTATATAGTGCACTATATAGGGTGTCAGCCATTTTGTAGTGCTGTCCGAATTCTGAAGGTGCGTTCCATTCGACAGGGTCCCTACGCAGTGTTCACTGCTCCCTACTCCCTGAGCACGGTATATCAGTTGAAGTGGACTTCACTGACAATAACGGCTCATTTGGAACGCCCTGCAAACGTCATCAAAGAAAGTCAACGATGGGGTCGCGCAGATTATGATATAAAATAAATATATAGGACTACATTCATATTTACATTTTTATTTACAATCGCATTTAAAATATGTACACTATACAATAAAAAAAGAAAAAACATTGAGTACTATATAACGAAAAACGTATGTTTATTATACACTTTAATTGACTATTGCTGCTATTACTTGATAATGAAGTTCTACATCCTTCCTAATAAACATACAGAACCAGAAAGGATGACAAAATGGCTACAAGCAATAAGTTGTGAGGATGATCAAGGGAAGTTGTGGAAATCCCAGGTCTAAGCATGTGTGTGTGTGCAGTCGGCATTCATCACAGGCAGGCTACGTTAACATTGTGTTCATTATTAACGTTATCAAAACTGTGTAAGGTTGTTTCAGAAAGTGGCATGTATATATAATTAGCCTTATCATTCTACCTTAAGCAAAACTATGTAACGTTAGCCTAGTGTCGAACATGAACCCGTTTACCCACTTAAAAAAGCGTGTGGACACGTAACAACTTAGTTTTGTGTCAGAACTTTTACACTTTCATTCATAAATTCACCCCGTCTGTGTTTGCTAAACGATTGAATCGCGGAATCCAGTCAAAAATAGAACTTGCTGTATAAAGACGAACGTCACGGAACTTGGCTATTTTTGAACGAATACATCTATATTAGGGCTGTAAAATTAATCAGATATCGATATGGACTTGTGTATATGAATATTAAAGTTAAAAGAGACTAAAATTGTTCTACGCGTCTCTGGGAATGAGTGCTCAATATGTGCATTTTTTTCATTCAGATACACACGATGTTCGCAGTGTTTTCCCCCACGCCGACTCCGCCCTCGCCACGCCCCCAGCTATGACTAGATGCCGACTGTATGTATAGACGTCTCATTTTTGTTGGGAGTTTGGCAGTTCGGAGCGTGAATCATTTGAGTCAGTTCGGAAGTTCGGAGCTTGAATCATTTTAATCAGTTCGGGAGTTCGGAGCGGGTTCGCGAATCATTTTAGTCAGTTTGGGGATCGCGAATCATTTGAGTCAGTTTGGGAGTTCGGAGCGGGTTCGCGAATCATTTGAGTCAGTTTGGGGATCGCGAATCATTTGAGTCAGTTTGGGAGTTCGGAGCGGGATCGCGAATCATTTGAGTCAGTTCGGATGTTCGGAGCGGGTTCGCGAATCATTTGAGTCAGTTTGGGTTTCGCAAATCATTTGTGTCAGTTTGGGAGTTCGGAGCGGGATCGTGAAACATTTGAGTCAGTTCGGGAGTTCGGAGTGGGTTCACGAATCATTTGAGTCAGCTTGGGAGGTCGCAGCGTGAATCATTTTAATCAGTTCGTGGGTTCGGAGCGGGTTCGCGAATCATTTGAGTAAGTTCGGGAGTTCAAAGCGGGTACGCAAATCATTTGAGTCAGTTTGGAAGTTTGGAGCAGGTTCGCAAATCATTTGAGTCAGTTTGGGGTTTGCGAATCATCTGAGTCAGTTTGGGAGTTCGGAGCGCCTTTGCGGATCATTTGAATCAGTTCGAGAGTTCGGAGCGGTTTCGGAAATCGTTTGAGTCAGTTCGGGAGTTCGGAGCGGGTTCGCGAATCATTTGAGTCAGTTCGGGAGTTCGGAGTTGGATTGCGAATCATTTGAATCAGTTTAGGGTTCGCGAATCATAGCTGTATATGGATAGGCATTTTAACTAATTTAGTAGCTAGTTCTAATTACGTTTTCCACGCGTTTAGGTGTCATATGTGAACTCGTATTTTTTGTTTTAATGATGTGCCTTTTAACAGTATCAAATATATTCAAATACTAAACAAATCGTGCCTAAAAAGTGCAAGCATCTAGGCTAATGTAAAGTTACATGATGAAGTCATACTAGTGCGTGTGTGCATTTAGAGTGCGTTCTTTCACTGCATTATTCGGTGTATTCAAATGCATTTATGAATGCATGTGAATGATCACAAAATTCAAGATATGGGGGTTAGAAAATGTATATATTTAAATAATTTTATGTAATTAATCTATATCACACGAAGAGTGCCATTTCAGTTTTCTCCAAAAATCAGCATGATTAAAATGTGATATTAAGTTACTACAAACAATAATTAAATTACAAATACAAAATGTTGCAGAATAATGTAATATATGAATGAATAATAGCCTAAAGAACCTTTGTGCCAAAAGGGTTCTTTCTTGTCATTATAGAACCTTTTTTAGCATAAAAGTTTCTTTGGAGTTGAGTAAAGAACCCTATGGTTCTATATAGAACCCCAATGAACCCTTTTTTCTAAGAGTGTAAGTACTCTTTCTCCCGGCAGGGGGTTGGAAGTTGCTTAATAAATGTTAGCTTTGTTTTCCCATTGTTGTAATAATTGTTTATAGTTATGACTGAAATGTAGGCTATTTTGGCCAATATCGTGCAAGTATTGTAAATTATCAACCAATCGTGGCCTGTGAGAAGGTGGGATCTACAAACAACTGTCCAAAGTTATGCAAATACATAAACATAATATTTAGTGCTATCAAACGATTAATCACATCCAAAATAAAAGTTTTTGTTCACATCATATATGTGTGTAGTGAGTATATATTCATTGTGTATATATTTATAATCATCTCATTTATATTATATAAAAATAAAGGCTATTTCATATATAAATATAACATTGTTTCTTAAAAATCTATGGGTGTGTGCATAATTAGAGCATAAATTCTGGGGCATTTCAACCCAACTTTGGGTCAAATATGGACTAACTCGGCTGTTGGGTTTTTTAGAGTGTATAATAACTAATATATTTTTTGAGCAAAAACTTTTATTATGGATGCGATTACTTGTTTGACAGCACTAAATCTAATGTATGAGAACTGTTGAGAACATTAAGATAAAAACTAATCCAAAACCAAAGCCAAAAATAAGAAAATTCTTAGAAATGTGTTTCCTCTTAAAATGAAAGAAAAGATCATAGTAAATAAAAACTAATTCAGAAAGGATCGGTTTGTACGAGGACTTTTTAGAGGCTTAAGAGCAGTGGAGAAAATGAACAAAATATGAAGAGGGAGAAGAAATGTGTTGAACAATGCATGACAGTGAGTTAATAGACACTACACAGATTGTGCGAATTTAATGAATTTTGCAGCAGCATCTCTTCAAATTGCCAACTTTTATTGAAAATGAATGGCTTCCAATCACTCCTTTCAAATTGCTGTCAAATGGTTACCTTTATTAAACTGTTAAACTTCTTCAGGTTTGTTTAGTCTGACCCAATAAAAGCTTAAAGACATGATTGTCCTTGTTGTCATTCATCAGTTGGAAATAAAAGTGATTCAGATTATATTGTCAAAGCTTTAAGGATAAGAGCATCTCTGATATTGTTTTATGATCTCTGTTTTATATATCATCTCTGTGTCATTATGTGTATAATTGTGATGTGTGGACTTAACTGGTTTGAAATGCTTTATCATCATACTTTAGCCTTTTGGCATTTTGGAGCTTTGCTGCAGCCATCATCTTCTCATGGTGCACACAGAAAATAAACTGTTCTGGTCATGTGACAATTTGCACTCATTTAATTCAGACCCTTTATGTCTGATGTCCCTTATGTAGCGAATATGTTTCTAAATTTCTGCAGCAATTCTTAATTTAGTATGCATGTGCATATATTCTATTGTAAACCAATTAAGTTGCAATGATATTAGCCTAATTGATTTTAATTATCTGAATCTATTTTTGATTTGAAGATTGAAGAAAAACCTTACATTTCACTACAACTTCCCCAACATGGCAAGCTTCATCAGCTTCCGTCTAATCAAACTCTTTTAAACAAGTATACTGTTTAATGTGTGTGTTTGATTTTAAGTTGTCACAAAAAAATTCCATATACATGGATAAATGACTCAAGTTCTTAACACTTATAGGTGCTGTGATTTTTCACTGAGCTGAAGCATAAAAATAGCATAGAAATTCTCATTAGACGCACCTTTAAAAAAAATGCATCTATACAGATTATGATTATAATAAAATAGTTTTTGTTTTCGATATGTTTTATTTCATTATGTACCAATTTTTCTATATATATATATTTATCATGTCTGTGAGGCATGTATTCGTTGAGTTTTGGTTTATTTTTGTAAAGCAATCCTAGTCAAGACCAGACGGCAAAAAGCGCATCATGTTTGTTTTCTTTATTTTATAAAAGCACAACGTTTTGTTGATATTGTGAGTGAACAAAAATAAAAGTAGACCCTTTACAGTTACTCTTACCTTATGAGCAAAAATGACGCCGTATCCACTGAAAACATGCAAGTGATCATGCTGGCATCTCCATGTCCTGAAGCGTCCCACACAAACTATTGGATATAGCGCACATTTACTAGGTTTAATGTTTAAACATTGTTATATGCTTGAATTGTTTCAGTATATCTATAGATTTTATTTTAGTGATGATTTGAGAAGGCTAAATTGATCAAACATACGATCAGCGTACTGTATGCCGCTGGCCGCTTGGTCATTACTTTAAAAAACAAAAACTCATATTTAACGAACAAAAAAAAAATGATCCAAACGTTTTTCGAAATTAACTTAAAAAATGAAACAAAATAAAATCACTTTGCCATTACATACAAAACGTAACTATTTTTAATAGCTGAAACAGTAGTATATAAGCTGTTTTGGGAGAAGGGGCAGCCTTGGGTCAGTAATTCTGATAAGCTGTCAGACACGGGCCAGGCTTGGGCCAAAATTTTGTTTAAGACCTTTGTCTGTACAAGAAACAAAATGAGCATAAAGTCAGAAGTGCTCAAGGTACTTTGCCACACTGAAGGCATTTTTTATATTTCTTGGAGTAATGAATATATGTTTTAAGGTGTGTCTACAACTCAAATCAAAATGGTTTTAAAAAGTTTTTCAATAGTAGACGCCATTATTAAATCCCAGGTTTTCTAAATTGTCTTTTTAAGGATTTTTAATTAGATTGCATCACATTTTAAAGTGGTCATAATCAGATTAGTTTCTTTTTATAGATTACATGACTACATACTATTTGCAAAAGTGCAGCAAATTATTCATAATGTAAAGACTCACCCTTATTATTTTTTCCTCTCTTAAATTTTCCTTCCTAAAAAAAAGCCCTCTTTCAGGAAGCAGTTTGGGAAACCCTGGTGTAGTGAAATGTTCAATGCAGTTAATGTTGATAACAAAAAAATTAAAATATTTGATCATTTCTGCCTGATCAGAAATCAGAGGTGAACGTTTACTTTTTTATTATTATTGATTTCCAACTTCATATTTAAAATGTTCACACAGAAGTAATTTTTTTAACAAAATTTCACTTTCTTTTTTAATGTTGACAAATAGAAAACTTATTTAATTTTATGTGAGCTATGGTTCACACCTCTGAATTTTACAGAAATTTAGAAATTACAAAGTTTGCAAAACGCTATTCAGATTTTTTATTTTTTTTTAACAATGCAAGCAAGTGCACATTTATATGTAAATCATCAATCCTCTCTTACACCGAAAAACAAGTTAATGAATGCCCGCTGGCTTATTAAAAACTGTCTGTTTATTGAAAGAATAAGATGCAAAACTACAATAAGAATCATCCCAGACCACATTTAGTAAAACAATCAAGTGCATAAATCACAATTCCAGGATGTTTACATTGTCATTCCACTTTGAACACATTTGGCAAAAACAAGCAACAACTAATCATTACTTACTAATGAGTGTTCTTGTTTGAAGACTGCATCGCTTAATTGACCTTAAATAACACAGTAACAAAACTTTCGCCGGATAATTTTTTTATGTATATATTTTGGATAATTTTCAAAAGCTTAGAATGTATTAGCAATGCATTTCAGTAACCTGATTCCGGTCGTGCTGTGACATGTTAAATATCTGTGTATCTGTTAAGGGCATTAATGCACAAACGGCTGAATACAAATGTGCTGCGCTCAATCACACAGAGTTCACACAAACCACTGTGTTTTGAAATCAGATGAAGATAAAAAAAATAATAATAATAATAAAAAAAAAAACGAAATTTAAAATCTCCTAAAGTTGAGCTAATGCACATTTATAAGTGGAAAAGGCAGCTCAAGTGTTGCTGAACAATAAAACGAATACTGTATGCTGAATCTTAAAAGACACTTAAAATGGTTTAGCGTTTTCTTGGTCATTGACTTGTGACCTCATCACAATCGCTGCTTTCATTGGAATGTACTGCATCTTAGCACTTGAGGAAAATATGAAAGTAGAGTTCATTTGTTCACCTTTAAAAGAAACCTTCGCATTCCTTCATGTCCCACAACGAAGTATATAATATACTATAAATAAAAGATGTAATAAATATTCACTTAATCATGATCATAAAACACAATAAATCACTTTTAAATTGCTATTTTCACAAATATATATGTATTTTTTTTGTAGTTTATATTCCTTACCAGGATTGTCATTTTTAAAGGGACAGTGCATCCAAAAATGAAAACCCTGTAATTTTTTCACCCTCAAGTTGTTTCAAACCCATAAGTGTTGCTTCTAAACAGAGGAAAATGTTAGTAACCCAAACGCTTCTGATTTCCATTTATTTCCACAGTATTTTTTTTTTCTTGGCATTTAGCAACAGTTTGCTTACAAACACATGCAAAATACCTGTGCTTGAATGTGACTAAATTACATAATTGTAATTTTTGGGTGTACTATCCCTTTAAATTGGCCAGCAAGAATACTCGTAATGTAAACGGAGAGCCTGTTGAACGGCCGGACAGCCAAAGCTGTGTAAGCGGATCCATGCAGCATCACAGTGACAAATCTCTCCTGAGGCGACTGAATTGGGACGCCCCTCGTCTACAGGCACCGAGGTAAAGCCTAGACCATCTCCTCCTCGCAATGAGCATCTCCCACCAGCAGAGAGTGTTTGTCAGGTTCACTGAGGGCCATGCTGTTCATCGAGTGCTTGTCGGAGCGCAGTGAGTTGATGGAGGCCCTGCTGTAGTTGACAAAGCGGTCGAGCAGACTGAGTTTGGGCGAGGGCCGGCGTAGCTCTCCCATGCCGATGTGAACACTAACATCCGACAGGCTGCTGTGTCTTTTCACCTCGCCCAAGCGTCTCTCCAGTGTCTCAGCACTGGGTTTAGTGTAGCTGCAGAAACAGGAAACGAGGGTCAAATTTAGGGTTGGGAAATATAGGTTAAAATGATCACGACCAGTGTTTGGTAAGTGATTTAAAAACATAATCCACTACAAATGACTTAATGTAAAATACTATGGCTGCCCTCCACTAAGGATTTTTTTTGGTTGAATAGTAGTCATTTATTTGAAGCATTAGTCGACTAATCGCACGTTTATTAATAAACCCCTTAAATCATTAAAATGAGCATTTAATTGTCTACATAGCCAAATAAGTGCTTAAGCGCAGATGTAACGCTTGCCACAGCACACCAGAAGTAATGATTATGTCTAACAGTAAGGAGACTGCATTAACATTAAGATAATTCACTGATAAACTGGTGCTTTCTTTGTTTTCAGGTTCAGAGATGTAGTCTGAGACACTTACACTGACTCGTCATCTTCGCAGTAGATTACATAATCTGAAAATATTTGTTTCCCATTTGAATTGGTTCATTTAAAAAGTAGACATTTCACTCTCTATAGGTATATTTTTTTTTAATTTCTGTAAGGCAAAGATATATAAACGGAGTTTCCCCGGCTCAAGTTCACAGAGACCGAGACGGCAGAAATCGTATCCTGCTTGCATTATTTTACAAAAGCACAGTATTGTAAGTGCACACAAAAAAACAGTCTTTACAGATTATAAGCAATAACTGAGGTTGATGAATGATGGGCGATTGTTTGGATGTCCTGCCCAATGTACCGCATTACTAAAGACTAGCTGTTAACGATCTGTTAGTCACAGACTGCGTGTCTTCGCCAGTGGATTTGTTTTTTTTCCTGCAACTAAGCCAAGCTTCTTCTTGTCGGCTAATGAGTAGTCGACTACTAGGGGGCAGCCCTACTGATTACTGCATTAAAAAAGTAATCAGATTACCAATTACTTTCTAGTTTAATTTACTCTTCAAGATATTGAACCTTAAAAATACACTACAAAGCGAAACTGCATTAGATATGCATACAAGAAACATATCTAAAGAAAGTCCAAAATAATAAAGCCTGTTACTAAAGCATGCAAAAATGTTTATTAAATCGCACTGTGTGAAGATCAGAGAGGTTTACCATTTGAGTAAGAGAGAGGACAGCACTACAGACACAGAGGAGGCAGCCATCGCAGCAGAGCCCATCCAGGGCTGAAGAACCAAACCCACCGGCATAAACACACCTGAACACAACAGCATCCCATAATGACACTCCAGCAATAATACAAATGTTCAGATTAGTGTCCGAATACTTTTTAAAGCATTAGATGCAAAAAATGCCATGCTTTTTGCTGTGAGACCTAACTGATATATTATTATCCAACATAATACTGACCTTCAAAGAAAAGAAGCTACAAGCTAACACTTGTGCAACATTATTGCAACTATTTTATTCTATTGGGAAAGGAACTGTTAAGCATTGGGGAGGAAATTAATTCAGTCTTTTTTTTTTTTTAAGCATGGATACATTAAATAGATATATTTATAATGTAACAAAATTCTATTTTAAATAAATGCTGTTCCTTAGAACTTTCTATTCAGCAAAAAATAAACAGTTTTAGCATTAATAATAATCAAATGTTTCTTGAGCAGCAGATTGGCATATTAGAATGATTTCTGAAGATCATGTGACACTGAAGACTGGGGTAATGTTGCTGAAAATACAACAATAAATTATGTTTTATAAAAATATATCCACACTGAAAACAGCTATTTTAAATTGTAATATTATTTAACTGTTTTACTGTTTTTTTTTAATCAAATTAATGCAGCCTTTATGAGCAGAAGAGACATAATTAAAAACAGTACACACCCCAAACTTTCGAACAATTGGATGAAAAGAAAATATAGTTATTATAATATAATTTGTTCAAAATGAAAATACTTTCTGGAGGTTTTTACAAAATGCTTTTTTTCCCTCTCACCAGTAGTTGGCTTCATATCTTAAGCATTTCAGGCTCTATTCTGGAACCTGTTTGTGGAAAGTGCCAATAATACTGATATAATAAAAAACATAAAATATTTGGTTTATTTGTTCTTACCTGCAGCGATGGGAATCCCCACAAGATTGTAGATCAGTGCAAATACAAAGTTGATTCTGATTCTTTCCACGGTCTTCTTAGAAAGGTCGATACTCCCAACAACATCGAGAAGATCATTCTGTTTAGAACAGAAATAAATAAATACAAATTGATGAAATCAAAAAGTGCCATCTCACGAAATTTGTGTTAATCTAAACCATACAGTTTTGAGTTAGGGTTAAAATTCCTAGTCCTACAAATGGTTAAAAATGCTACTTTTGTGCAAATAAAGAAATAAATACATTTTTAAAAATCTCAAACAGTCAAAATTTTATACTTATAAATTCGAATGTAATTATAGAATCTAATTTAGATTAAAGACTGCTCATGTTGCATGTTTGTTTGGATCGTGATTAAAATGCAGTGGTTGCCTCTCATTTGAAATGGAAAGAGCACAGACAAAGCCTTAGTTTGTTTATACGAAGATCTTTCTTTTTTTCATTTGTGCAACTTGCGTATTAGATTTGAGGTTTGTTTTAAAAGGTCAGCTTAGTTTTGTTATATTTCAATTGCACAAAGAAACGTGCGGCAACAGCCAAATTGAAGGACACCTTTTAATTGACTGTATAATCTCAGCTTTTTAAAATTATCAGATCGTGAGTTGACTGATTCATTAAATTCAATAAAAGTTTATTTTTGTATAGCCGTTTTCACGATGCAAATCAATGCAAAGCAGCTTTGCAAAAAAACAAAAGTTTCTACATTATATTTACTAATTGCTTATCAAAGTTAATGTCTATACGCCAGAAATGTACGGTAAAAATCAAGCAGTTAGCCAAACGAACGTAATCAAATTGATTTATTTTCATACCCTGATGAGCACCACGTCGGCTGCCTCGATGGCTACATCGGTTCCCGTGCCTATAGCGATGCCCACATCAGCCATCGCCAGCGCCGGCGAGTCGTTCACTCCGTCGCCCACCATCGCCACGCGTTTCCCTGCCAGCTGGAGCTGCTCCACTTTCGCCACCTTGTGAGATGGCAAGACTTCCGCAAACACCTTCCTGATGCCCACCTGGAAAAACCCCACAACATCAGCTGCTACACAATCACCGCTCCAAGACAACAGTTATCACTGAAGGGGATGTTAAAGGGTGCTGTACCTGGGCGGCGATGGCTCGGGCGGTTCTGCTGTTGTCTCCTGTCATCAGCACGACCTCCAGCCCCATTGCTGTGAGAGTTTGGACGGCCAGCTCGGCCTCAGGCTTCACCGTGTCTGCGATGGCCACCATTGCACAAAGCTCATCTGAGAAGGAAACCGCACACTATTGCTTCAGTTGCAATTATTTAACTTCCATTTGTGACCCTGAAGCACAAAAGCAGTCTCAAGTCTCTGGGGGATATATTTAGCCAACAACACATTGCATGGGTCAAAATGATAGATTTTTCATTTAAACCAAAAAATCATTAGGATATTAAGTACAGATAATGTTCCATGAATATATTTTAGAAATGTCCTACTGTAAATATATAAAAACTTAATTTTTGATTAGTGATATGCATTGCTAAGGACTTCATTTGGACAATTTTAAAGGTGGTTTTCTCAATGTTTAGATTTTTTTTTAATTGCAACTTCAGATTTTGGATTTTTTTTAAATAGTTGTATTTTAGCCAAATATTGTCAGATCCTAACAAACCATTTATCAATGGAAAAAACAACAACATTTTCCCGTGTTGCTGTATTATTGCTCTTAAAAGCTGCATCTCAAAGTGTCACTGAACAGAGGAATTATGGAACAATCCTTAAAATCATGTACTTCAGTTTAATTCAATTCAAGTTTATTTGTATAATGGTTTCACGATAAAAATCATTGCAAAGTAGCTGTACAATCTATGTTTCTATAATATATTTAGCAGTAGCTTATCAGTGGTGACTATGTCAGTAAATGTACATATGGCAGAAACGTACACAAAAGGTTTAATGCACATGAACACCACCACTAGCAGGGCTCCAAACAAAAAAATCGTGTAAGGAGCCATTGGCTCCTATAAGAAAAAAACTTAGGTGCCAAATGATTTTTTTAGGTGCCACAGAATAAACGTTTTATGCATTTTATTTAAATTATTTATTTTACATTTTAACTTTTTAATCATACTGAAGTGTTTATGTCTCATCTTTTCTTGACTTTATCAGCATTTTAATCCATCTTGTAGATGACCTGGGAATGAAGGTTCACTTAAAGTGGGAGCTAAATGTCTTTTCCAACTTGAAACATACAGTCATGCGTTGTTTATTACACAAAATCTGTACCAATATCATGGACCATAAGCATCACTTGGCCCCTGAGTATAGTTTGGGGTCCTCCTCAATGCATCCTGTAAATGTTCTCATACTCTCTTAAAAATAAAGGTGCTTCATGATACCATAGAAGAACCTTTTTTCCTGTCTAAATAGTTTCATAAAGAACCTTTAACATTTGAAGACAATAACAGATTATGAAAAGGTCAGAAAGAGATTGTTCTTTAAAGAGCCTTTGACTGAATAGTTCTTTGTGGAACCAAAATTGTTCTGTGAAGAACCTTTCAAAGGCACAATATGTAATTTTTCTGCTTTAAAAATAGCAGATATCACTATATCTATGTTATATATTTTTTTTTGTTGTGTACTTACATTATCCCGACAGTTTCCACGAACTTTCAAATCCGGAGAAAATTATAGTTTAATTAGAAGACACGGCACGTTTCTTTATTTCCATTTTGTCGCCCGTCTATGGCGTCATATAAACTTTGACCCCTCTAGTTTATCTAACTTCCTGCGGAACCGCCAAATACAAAGGTGAACAGAAGCAAAGACGAGACGAAGAAGAAAAAGTAGTAGCTAGCCTTGGTCGAGACTATTATATTTTATATTTATATTGTTTATATTCGTATTTATACCTCAATAAATAACTTAGTTATGGATCATGATTATGCTTTGCCTGCACGTTCTGTGAAGCGCAAACGTACGGGTGAAATAAATGACCTGAGAAGGTTTTGGGACGAAGAAGAAACGAGACACGGGTAAACATTGGAGTTGCATTTCCAAGATAGAGAGAGCTTCGTGACAAGCTGAAACTACAGAGAGATGCTTGCATTCTAATAAACAGGTATGCATCCATTCAGCTAACTAACGTTATATCTATCCGTATATTTTGTGAAACGATGATGTCTTGTGTAAAACCCAGACGGACTAGCTCTCATGTAGAGTATAACGTAAATCTATATCTAGCTGGATAAAGTAGCTTCAAATGCAGTTCACTATCTTTTCGATATCATAGTATAAACGTAGCCTAATTATAATTATTAACGAAAGGCAACCGTTTTTTTTAAACATATATTACTACTAGCTAGATGGAATATTGATTTGATAGGGGTCTCATAATTAATATATCTCTCCGTTCGAAAATAATTGATTGTCAAAATACTAAGGCCGGTGACACACTGGCTGCGTGGCGTCTCTGCTGCGTGCCAGAAGTGTGGCGCGCTGCTGCTACTGTAGGTGACATAGAGGGAGACCGCTGACAGACCAGGCTCTTGTCTTCATGACAACAATATCTATACTTCATGTTGAACATAAATATAAAGCCTACTGATAAAGGACACCGTCAACAGCATTGACGGTAAAATAGACTTATGTTTGACAGGTGCAATATTTGAAAATCGATAATTATTTATTTATTTTTTAAATTACATTTGTATCTGAATTTATGTCAACCTATAGACTTTCAAACATCAAAATGTCATGAATTAATATGTATTTGTGTACAAAATTACATATAAACATATTTTCCTATTATATTTTGCCTGGAAATGCTTCCAACATGCGTGTGTGTCGCGTGAAAAATAGGCGTCGGTTCTATTTCTAGCATGCACACGTTTTCCGCGCGACGCGTCTCACGCAGGCAGTCTGCAAGCTCTAACCTATTAACATGGGAGCCGAATTAAAAACTGACACGCCACGCAGCTGAGACGCTTGCGCCACGCATCCAGTGTGTCGCCGGCCTCAGTTAAAATGAGTGAGGAATGTGGGGAGCGACAGAGCGCGTGTTCCAATGAACAACTACTCCCATGAGCCTAGGCTCTTTCCCTACGTCATCAAAGTACGTCTCATATTATTTTAAATTTTATAGGAGTTGAATCATGTAGACAACAGGTTAAGTAAAAATATAAAAATTCAATAGCTCATAAATATAGCAAAATGCTCCTCTTTACAGTTATTTTTCTAGCTGACTGATGAGCTTATGGACACCGAAAGGTTACTGAGGTTAATATTACGTTGCAATGTTTACAAGCTTTACACGTTTCCCGCAGTTTGAAAGTGTTGTACTGTAGAATCTCTTATAAAATAGCCTACCTTTTGATGTTAATTCATGTTCATTATGTACTCTAGTAGTAAAGAGCGAGGTATGATAGGTTCACGTGCTGCTTGAACTGAGGCACTACTCGCGATCGCGCCTGCCGCATTAGGGGCCGTTCACATGTCGCGTCTTTTGCGCGCTCAAGTTCGTCATTTCAAATGTAGGCGCGCGGTTTGCGTGCGTGCTCATAATGGTAGCGACGCGCTAGTTTTTTTCCAGGCGCGCCCGCACCGCATCAAGTTAAAAACATCTCAACTTTTCAGAAACTCGCAAGCGCACCGCAGGTCATTTGACAAGAATCAACCAATCAGCTTAATCCTTTCCAGTACCAACGTTGAAAGCTCAGCCAAGATGAAGGAACAGCTGATCATAGCTGTATATGGATAGCCATTTTTAAATAAATTTAGTAACAGAGCTACTGCAAGCGATGCTACTTTTAGTGCTGCAAATCCATTTATCCTTTGCTGAAATTTGTGGAGAGAGCAGGTCATGGTTGCTTAGCAACGGCAGACGCCTCAGGAGCGCAAGAGCCCGAAGGCTTTTGGAAAAAAATCAGAAAGCGGCGCGCCTAACGTTTTCCACGCGTTTTTAGGCGCAATATGTGAACGGCCCCTTAAAGAGCACCAACTGTATTTATTGTTTGAATTTTGTTATGAATTTGGAATAATTTTAAAGCTGATACTTTGTAAATTAAAAAGTAACAAAGCACAAAGCTTTTTGCGATTACTGGACGGCAAGTGCACTTCAAATAATGAAGTTCATGCATTAACAGAACACAGCATGGACTGAGATCTTGTTAAGAAGAAGCCTTATGATTATAAACGAGAACTGTTAATGATATTGCCAACAGGGTTCTAAATTAACACCCGCCAACCCGCCAAATGCGGGTTAAAATTAATGTTGGCGGGTGTTAATTAAAACTTACTAGCCAGTTTGGCTGGTGATCCATGGCATGAGGCTCTGTTCTCGGTCATTTATCCCCCTGGCAGCACTTCCTACATTTCCCATGAACACTGTGCTGTAATGCTACGTGATGACGTTTCATATGCCCATTGGCTGCACGCAGTTTGCAGTTAAACCAGCGCGAAAAAACATGGAAACAAATAGAGTGTCCATCAGAAAACACAAGGAAGAAGAACGAATGGAGCCAGAGCAGGGACAATAGACTGAAAGAGGAGGGAGTTAGCTATTAAATAAAAAATTAAGATTAAACTAAATGCGGCGGTGGTTGGGACAGATTTCTGGGGCGAAAAGAGGAAGAGGCAGGGGATGAGGATATTACGGAGCCCCGCACGTCACCTGTAGGAGAAAAAACAATCAATCCGTGGCGACGGTTTTGCAATCCGTCCCCTCAGTTTATAAACCGTACTCACGAATTCATAAACTGTTCCTTCGGTTTAACAAACAGTGCCCACGAATTTCCAATCCGTGCGCTCAGATTTTGAAAACCGTACCCTCGGTTTTTGAATCTGTACCCACGAATTCATAATCTGCGCGCACACTTTCGCAATCCGTTCCCATCGATTTGTAAACCGTACTCACGGATTCATGCAGCAAGCTCCTACGTGTTAACATACAGTTTTAATGAATATTATTATGTGGAATGGTTCTACAGCAAAGTGTCTTAAGTGATTCTCTATCAAGTGTAGTACGAGGTGGAATACAAAGATTTAATAAGATGTGCATCAAAATCTTGTTAAATTTGTGATAATCTTATAATAGCACTTGATTATTATTGTACAATAAACCTGCCATTGTGACTGACTCTGGAATAATTATTTTTCCTCTTTTGTAAGTTGTTTTAGATAAAAGATTCTTATGCATAACCTGTATAATAATATATAATAATGATAAAAATAAAAAGAAAGTTATTTTTATAATTTTTATTTGTAGGCTAAATAAATTATTACAAGACAGTAAAAATGTTTGTCATAAAATAATTCATGAATTGCTTTATTTCTAAATAACCTTTGACAGTTTTGGAAATGTTTGTGTACAATTCTTTCTTAACATGAAGACTTATTTTTGTGATTTTATTATACTAAGCTCCACCCACCCCACCCCACCTGCCGGAGTTAGATGCATGCGTCACTGTTATTGTTATTGTTAAATAATTAGGCCAAAAATAACATTGCATTCAGTTAGAGAGAAAAGGAATGAAAACATAACCGGCATATTATTTGTTTTGTATTGCTTTTTTACCCTTATTTTCTTCTTTTTAGCGTTTATTTTTTTGGCCATAAAACACAGGCGGCTGTATCTTATCCTATTGGTGATTAATGTAAAATAAACGCTAAAAAGAAGACTATTTTGTGAATGCTGATCATGGTCTCGTTGGATACTATGAAAAATAATGTTTAATAAACAGAAATGAATCTGCCGGTGGGGGCGGAGCCACAAATGCGTGCCAGTTTACAAATATGTGGGAACGGATTGCGAAAGTGTGCGGTTTATAAACTGAGGGGACGGATTGCAAAACCGTCGCCACGGATTGATTTTTTTCTCCTAAAGGTGACGTGCGGGGCTCCGTATTACGGACAGAGAAACAAAGAAAAGAAAATTTAATGCCAAATGGCTGACGGGTCATGAATGGCTTGTGTTTGATCACAAGAATGTCGTAATGCTTTGTCAGGAATGCCGCATGTAAGTTACGCGAAAGAAAAAACAAAACAAGCAATTTCGTGGTGGGAACTAATAATTTTAAATTTGAGTCAGTGTATATTTTGTTGTATGCATTGTACTTTATATGTGTTTTTCATGCCAACAATGTTAATAAAATGATCAAATGCATTCAGTGGCACTCATAATTTGTTATTTTTACAGAAAAAAATGGCTAGTGGAAATTCTGATTCACATTGGCTGGTGATCAAAAAAGTTAATTTAGAACCCTGATTGCCAATATCCACACAGATGACAGCTTTACCTGTTGTAGTTTGTTCAAGTTATGAACGAAATAGAGGCTGTTTTTCTGCACTTTCTCTTCAAGTCTCCATCATTTCTCTCTCGCGCGCGTTTATCAGGCGTGTGTCAGCGCTGCTGCGCGGCAGATGAGGACTGTTTAAAACTCTTTTTCCCACTAAAACTTCGATGCGCATTCTCTCAATGCGCGAACATAACAGAAGATGTGAATGCAAAACAATCAGGAAAAAAGGCATAAAATGCAATTTTTTAAGAGATAGCATGTCAACACATAGGCCTAGTCGCCAGTGGTGACCTCAGCAAAAACTTCACTCGCATTTTAATATTTATGGTCGCAAATGCGACCGTTTTAGTCGCAGTTTGGAGCCCTGACTAGGACTGCACGATAAACTGTATTTTAAATCATGATCACGATTTTTGCCTTTTTTTTCTGATTTGTAAACCACAATCTTCTGAGATATTTTGCCCACTGGTTATTTATCCTGAAAATATTTCATTATTTTGCATTGGTAACAAGCCTCCACAAGATTTCTTGGTAGCGGTTGCCAAATGTTAAGAGTTTAAATCTTAAAGAGCTTTTTTTTCTTTATTTGATACATTTTCTGTCCATCTGTGATTTGTGCTTAAGTGGAAATGCAATAAAAAAAAGTGAAGTGACAATACCTGTGATTAATAAAATATCTACTTTTAAACAAACCAATTCAAATCAGAAACAAATAATAATAAAAATTTCAAAGTAATCCATATGAAAGGTGCATTTCTCTAAATGTGATGTGTTGTGCTCGAGTCTTAAAGCTTATTATGGTTTAATATAGGCCTAAATGACTATTAGTTGACTAGAAACATACGTGACGGCCTAATTTTGAGATACAGACAAAATAAGAGAAAAATGTCAGTTTTGGTCGAATTTGAGGTTTCCACAAAGATGAGATTCCTCTGCTCCAAATAGTAATTTAACATCTAAAATTATCTTTTTTTGTACGTTTTCTGAGAGGAGTGGCTTTTTTTTTTTTGCTCACTTCTGGACGTCTGAAGCTGCTTCTCATTACAAGTTGTAGGTCTATTGTTGTGAATACATATCGAATTCTCGATGACATGAGTCCAAACCAATGAAATATGATTTTCAAACCCATGCTAAAGAAAACAAAATGATCGCACTGAGTGACATCTGCGAAGAAATCTTCAGAAAACTCCATCCTATTGCCTTCAAACGACTATAGCTCAGTCATTTTCCATTCGATTCCAACAAGTCATATATCATTTTAAAGGTATTTTAATGAATTACTCCGTTTACCCACATCAACTCATTTTGCCAGAACGGGTCACATATTTACTCAGAGGCAGCCCTAGAACTAAATGCATCATTAGTCACCGAAAGAAAAACCTACCGATGTCATAAAAGATTGTCACAATAGTTTTACAATCAAACTGTTGTGTGTTGTTTCACTCACTGTCCACAGCCACCAGCACTGCAGTGCATCCTCTCTTCTCGTGCTCCGTCATGGCTTCATCCACATCTGCTCGCAACTGCAGCGCGTTTCTCCTCATCCACTCTCTGTTCCCTATCAGCACGGTGAACGAGGACGTCTGGACGACATCTGAAACACCGCAAACACAAGCATCATGGTGTGTTCGCACTACAGACTGCGTTAGCGATTTTGAAGTCCCCCCCTATTATATATTATAATATAACACAGCTCTAAGTAAATGAAAACATAATGTGAAGTTTTAAATCTGAAAGTCCACCGTGTCTACAGTTATTGACTCTCAAAAGAAAGAGTCGACTCTGAATCATTAAAACGAGTCTTTTTTAAAACGAATCCCAAGCCTTTAAAAGCCCCAAGAAGCCATGGTTTACAGTTAATTTATACAGCGTTTTTAGGCACAGTGCAAAACAGACTACTTTATAAAATGTTCATTCTATATATCTAGTAAGGTTTCACAAAATAAAACAGCAAATAAAGTGTAATGATATTAATAAAAACAGTATTCTTCCACCAAACAATGTAGCTACTCAGAAACAGTTCTAACAAAGTGGTTGCCGAGCCACACACAAATGTAAACAAAGGTGTATGTTTGTAGAGTGGCTCAGCCAATCAGAATCAAGGACCGTAACTATCGGTTTCATAAATAGCGTTTTCCTCGATAACGGCTGTAAACAAAGCAGCACTGCGCTCACAAACGCTGCTTTATAAGGCATGATGCAATAAAAATAAGACAAATCGAACCAATCACCGCAAATTAGCGTCATGCAATGGAGGGGTTCGTAAAAATGAATCGTTGAGCAAATCGTTAAGGAGCCGTTGAGCAAGTAACGTAAAAATAAATGCATATTATTAGACAATAAAAGTGTTTTTTTACCTTGCATGCATGTCAACATGTTGTTTGGGAGTCTAAAATCCAAGATTTGAAGCTTTTATTATCCATGATGGGGCACTTTAACATTGTCCGTGTTTTTTTGCATTCACATTCTCATTTTAAATAAGGAACCTACAGGATGAGCATATAGGCTCATGCAATTATTTATTTATTATACTAATAACAACAAATATGCTAAGATATGCTAAGACAGTGGCTGTCGTAATTTGTTTAAGAAAAAAATTATTTAAATATAGCCTTAATTAAATAATGAAGACATGTCTAACTGGTGAAATATAATGAGTATATAGTTTTATATTTCGCGAAATGCTCTTCTCTAGACTTGACGAGCTGTGGACACTGATGACTCACTTGCCTGAGGTAAATGAAATGCTATGTGACACACAAGCCGTTTTAATCACATCTTTCCATGAATTAAACACTGATTAAGTGATCACGTGAGGTATGAGATGTTTATTCATGTTTATTAGTAATGAGGAAGTGATGATTGCGTTCCTGTCAGAAATAAGGTGTTTATCGAGCACCAAAATGGCATTTATTGTCTGAATTTCTTGAAAAAAAAATAAAAAAATAATTTGTTTAATACACATCCATACCGAAGCGAAAGACAATTTTCGGTATAAATACAGAATACCGTTACACCCCTACATGGTATGTAATCTACTGAACACACCATTACGTTCTGATTTGTATTTATTTCCAGTATGCAGCCAATGGGATCCTGCAGAAGTGGTCATGTGACACTCACCGAGCGGCTGCGGGTCCATGATGAGTGGGTGGTCACTGCTGTGCGCTCTGGTATCACTGATCTGGATCAAGACGGCATTGCGCTGGTTCTCCTCGCTGTCGCTGTCGTCTCTCTTCAGCAGGTTTTCTGTGTTACTGACCAGACACCTGATCCCACAACCCGGCACGGCCTGGAAATCTGTACAGGTGCCGAGAGACTCTGACCCCAGCTCCTGAACACAGAAGAGGCATTGGGAATCTACATGAGGAATACACACTCTTTTGAAAATCAAGCACCGATACAGGAACTGACGTTTAAAACAGTCACAAAACAAAAAAACAAGCCGTACTGAAACATTCTGCACTTGTTTAGACACAACAAATTTAAAATTTCTTTATTTACATATGCTGATGTTTTAAAGTTGAAACAAGTTTCTTATGCTATGCAATACTACAGTAAAAAATTGCAATTTAGCTAAATATTTTTACAATTTAACCTCTTAAATGTCACCCGTTAAAATCTTAAAATCTCAAAATTCATCCTTTTTAAAATCAGACATTGCATTACATCAATATCATGTTACAAAATGTTTTCATTCATGAATTATAAAAATGTAAGTTTGGATCGTGCACTTTTTTAAGACAACGTTTTCAAAAAGTGTGAGTGACAGTTATGGGGTTAAAACGGTTTTCCATTTAATTATATTATATGTACTTTCTCCTGTTTTTTCAAAGCATCATTACTTCAGTTTTCATCTTCACACGATCCTTCAGAAATCTCAAGATATATTTCTGATTATTATCAATGTTCTTTGATAAATCTAATGACCCTAGTCCACTTTATTCTTCATTTCATTATTCTTCACTTCCTCTTTTGTGTTCAACTGCTGGGTGAACTATCCCTTTAACTTAGTTTAACTTGTTAACCCCATCACAGTTTGTAAGTACACCATGAAGTCAAACTGACCTGTTTGCAGTATTTGGTGATGGCAGCCCCCAGCGGATGCTCACTGTTATTTTCAGCAGTGCCGACAATCGCCAGCAGCTTGGAGCGTGGCATCCGGTTTCCCTCGGCCAGCATCTTCACCTGGACCACTTTGGGAGCGCCGTACGTGATGGTGCCGGTTTTATCAAACACCACAGTCTGAATCTGTAAGCATAAACAGGTTTATAAAACAGTCTATAATATAAAACGGCGGCAGCATTAGAATCGGCGGTCGTCTCTGACCTTGTGTGCCATCTCTAACGGCTCTCCTCCCTTGATGAGGATCCCGTTCTGGGCTCCTACACCGGTTCCCACCATCACCGCGGTCGGGGTGGCCAGACCCAGAGAGCACGGGCAGGCGATGCAGAGGACCGTGATGGAGGCCTGGAAGGCGAAGCGGATGACCGCCTCGGCCTCAGAGATGCTCTTATTATAACCCTGCAAAGAGAGACGCTCACCATTTCAAAGTGTTCAAAGAAAGAACACAACCTGGTCTAGCATTAAAGGAACCGTTCAGCCAAAAATAAACATTTGCTGGTACTTCATTCATCCTCTGACCATGCAAGACGTTAGTTCCTTTCAGATTTTTAGCTGAAACACCGTGGGCCTTGGTGATACAATTTCAAAATAGAGTTAAAGAAAAGCATATTAAGGAATATGGCTCGTGATGATATATTGAGGTCTTATGAAGCGAAACGATCGGTATGTGCAAGAAACTAAACTGAGATTATTCACAACATTATTACCTGTAATCCAGAGAATCAGACAAACTGGGAAACTGATTCTTCTCCTGGTTTGTTTACATAATGACACAATGATAATATCATACACAATTATATTATCAAAGCACCCAATAATGTAAAACATGGATGTTTTACAAAATAGCCTTCATTGGCTCATCTTTTTATATATTGAGAAAGCATAAAAATTTATATCTACCCTTCATCCATCATGTCTGTTCACGTATGCAGTGTTGGGAACTAACTAGCTAAATTATGTAATTTAATTACAAAATAAAAGCAACTGTAATCAATTACTGAGAAAAATTGTGTAGTTAAATTAGTTACATATGAAAATTTTAACAAACAGGATTAAATCTCTCTTTTTTTTCACACACACATACAGATTTAATTGATTTCTTTCTTAAATCTCCTTGACTGCTCTAAAATATGAGACACCAGTGTTTCAGGAGTAAGACACATGCTTATTCAATACAAAGGATAATAATGTTGTAAATAATGTTCAGTTTCTTGCACATACCAATCGTTTCACTTCATAAGACCTCAATATATCAATATATGCTTTTTTCATTAATTTGCATTTTATGAATCAACTATAAACTATCCTTTTAAAATCCTCAAGTATAAATCATTTTAAAGGGATATAAAAACACGTAAAACTGGATTTTTCTCGCTCTTCTGAAATAAAGAGTTCAATGTGCTATTAGGTTTAAAAACCTTGAAACCTAAACTAATTGAAGACTAAACAAAAAACTAAAATACTTCCTGAATTGCATCCTAGCTCAACCGTAGACGAACAGGGATCTTCAGAGAAAGCTTCACTCACAGGGAAATACTTCTCCACAAGCGGAAAGTTCACAAATCCGATCAGAATCCAGGCTATGAGAGTCAGGAAGGAAACCCCAACGATGAACGGGACGAAGTAGCCACTGATCTTATCCGCAAACTGCTGGATGGGAGCCTGAGATTAAAGTTTAAAAGGTTTTGTGAAGACCAACGGTTAGATATGCAGATCCAGTATACTGGACAAATAAATGTTTGGACAAAAGTTTGTTTTTTATTAAAAATTTAAAACTTTGTGATTTAAAGCACTGCTTCCCAAACAGGGACCCCATTAAATTATTTAAAATAACACAAAGCTAATATAATTACAAAAACAGGAAATGGTAAAACAACCAGAAACCTACATATATTTACTGAAATTATTTTAAATAAGACAAAGCTAGGATAAAAAAAAGAAGAAGTGATATTTCTAGACCTGGTAAAGTAATGTAATTTGATAACAACTACCTGAAAATGTTTTAATGAATACACAGTTCTCTGTTTATGCATCCTCTAAAATAGAAATTGTAGTAAAACATATTTTTTTAAATAATAATCAAAAATACTGAAAAAGTAATTGAGACTTTTAGAAACTGTTGTGGACAACTGACCTTTGAGTAAAAAAAAAAAAAAAAAAAAATACAATTTTTTTTTTTTTTTTTTTTTTTTTTTTTTTTTTTTTTAGTTTTTAACCAGATATTGAAGTGTTTTAATTTTTTTTTATTTTTTTGTTTTTAATTTCTAAAGACTTTGAAAAAAAAATTACACTTTTACATTTCCAAAGACCTTTTAATTACAACAAAACATTCCTAAATCTATTTGTTTTATTTCATAGTTTTGATAGCTTTTTTTTTTTCAAGTTTAGAAAGGTATGAGCATTTCAACTGTCAATGCTACCAGAAAATATCATTTATCAACTATGGTTTACACTATAAATTTTTATCATTCAGACTTTGTCATAAATCTTATATATTTGAAAATAACATTAAATTAAAACTTATTCAAATTGCAATTACAACCTGCAGAACTACCATCTCAGTCTTGCAAATAAATAAATGCACATTAATCTGCAGATTCAGAAGCTGTTATTTTAGAAAGAGATGCTGTGAGAGCAGATGCTGAGCTGACAGACGCACCTTCGAGGTCTGCGCCTCCTCCACCAGTTTGACGATCTGCGAGAGCGTGGTGTCTGTGCCCACATGAGTGGCTTTGATCAGCAGAGAGCCGTTCTGATTGATGGAGCCCGCGATCACGGTGCTCCCCGGCTTCTTAGTGACGGGCATGGCTTCACCTACACCACGAGACACATCATTATTACTCTATATTTCAGTCACTGCACACTTTGCTGAGTGTGTTCTTGTGCTGATATCTTGGCTGGCCTGTGATGGTTAAATAAATGACACTAAAATCACCAGAAGTTGGCAGCAAGACCCTGACTGAACGAGTGATTCACTGAAACGTTCATTCAAATGATTTGTTCAAAACGGCTGATTCATTTAGAGACAAAGCACGCAACTGTCTGTATGAATGGATCATTGAATCATTAATTTAAATGATTTGTTCTAAAACAGAATGTGGAAAGGGGCATTACATTTCTGTCAAATGCTTGAGGTATTCGGCCAATCACAATGCATTGAATAGCTGGCCAATCACAGCACACCTCACTTTTCAGATCGATTAGTTTTGCAAAAATTGAGGTGTTTCAGAAAGACGGGGCAGAGAGGAGCAACAATAATTTACAGTATGTATGTTTTTTAACCTTAAACCACATAAACACACTGCATTACACCAAATGCATATGTTCTATTTAGCATCATCATATAACCCCTTTAAATATATAAATCTAAAAAAAAAAAAAAAAAGCTATTTTTTGCTTTCATAACTTGAATTATAGGGTCTTTCAACTTGCATTCTAATAGGATTCATCTAACAGTGAATGCTTTCGGACTATCAAGTTGTCTTTTTTTTTTTCGCAAAGTGAGTAACATATGTAATAATTTCAGCGAACATCTTATTAAAGCAAAAATCACTACCTTATTATAGACGATAAACATCACATATTCCTAACTTGGTTTCCTCTATAGTCTCAACTTTTTCAACTATAAGCCCCCAGTACGTATACCTAATGGATCAATTCAACAAAAACAAAAACATTTATTGGGGGATTTAAACTTTTGACATCTGGCAACCGTAAACCATGAACACTTGTGGATGGATGTTTGCTAGAAAATGCAAGTGGCACATAAAACATTTTATGGTAAATAACTGGCTGGCAAATATCACAGATGTTTATTCTCAATAAATTGTCAGAAGCAGAAATCACGTGCAACCCTATTATGTGGAACACACATCCTCGTTTGATTGCACTCATATTAATAAAGAGAAAGCGCCCTCTCGAACCTGTAATGAGAGACTCGTCTGCCATCGAGTGTCCTTCGATCACTCGGCCATCGACTGGAAACTTCCCTCCGGGCACAACCTTCACAACATCTCCTCTCTGAACCAGCTCCACATCCACCTGCTCCTCGCTGAGAGACACACGAGATCATACATGTGGAACACAGTCAGCTGTGCTTTCTGTTTAATAGGAAATACAGATTAAAAGCACAAACCTGATCACAGACATGTCATCCTTCAGTGTGACAACAGTGGCCTCTGTGGCCTGTAAAGACATCAGCTTGGACAGAGCCTCCGAGGTCTTACTCTGCGATTCAACACAAAGCCATAAAGGACTAGAACTTGTTTTCCTTTTATCCATTTATTTTCTGAGACTTATCACAGCAGTTGCATATCGTTGCTATTTTGTTGGTTTCGATTGCATCTATTGTCCTCATTTGTAAGGCCCTTTGGATACAAGTGTTTGCTAATGCCTAAATAATTACGAGCATGCAGATGAATAGCTTGTGTAACTGGAAACTCTTGCTCACCTTTGCTATCTGCTCCAGCCACCTGCCCAGTGAGATGAAGACAAACAGCATGGGTGGAGTATCGAAAAAGGTGATGGGGTTCACTTTCGCTCCTTCTATCATGGCAACCAGGAGAATCACCACGGAGTATGTGAATGCAATCGTTGTGGCCAGAACAATCAGCACATCCATATTGGCCGTCCTGTGCTTGACAGCTTTATAGGCTTGACAGTAGAAATACCGTCCACCGATAAACTATTAAAGACAGACAAACCCGTATGGTGAATAAATACAAAGAGATCTTTCATAAATTATTATGTGACAATGGAGCACTAAACCAGTTTAATGTAGCAATAGCCAAAAATACACTGTGCGAATCAAAATCAAAGATTGTTCTTTTATGCCAAAAAACATAAGGATATTAAGATCATGAGCCATTGAATATATTTAGTAAGTTTCCTACAGTAAATATATTAAAACTTAATTTTTGGTTATTAATATGCATTGGTAAAAACTTCATTTGGACAACATTATAGGCTATTTTCTCAATATAAAGATTTTTTTGCACCCTCAGATTCCAGATTTTTTAAATAGTTGCATCTCAGACAAATATTGTCCTCCTAACAAACTATACATCAATGGAAAGCTTATTCATTCAGATGATGTATAAATCTCAATTTAGAAAAATTGACTAGTTTTGTGCTCCAGGGTCACTTACACCAATGTCTTGGCATATCTTCAGTAAGCAAGGAACTTCAAGGGGTCATATGATGCTGCTAAAAAAAGAGCATTACTTTGTGTATTTGGTGTAATGCAATGCAATTTTTTATTTTATAAGATAAAAATAAAAAAAAACTTATTTTCCACATATTGTACATTATTGTTTCTCCTCTCTGACCAGTCTTTCTGAAACACGTCAATTTTTACAAATCTCATCATTCTGAAAAAAAGCAAGGTGTGCTCTGATTGGCCAGCTGTGTGGTGCTTTGTGATTGGCTGAATACCTCAAGCGTGTGACTGAAATGTTACGCCCCTTACCATATTTGGAAACACACAGCTTCTCCACAACAACAGTACTACAGTGTGAATATAAGTTATGCCTTCTTTCTTTTAGTTTAAACAAGTTTTCACATTGCAAAACTACCAAATCATGCTGTAAGTTTAAACGCAACACATAAACATTGATGTTAAAAGTGTTCACCGTCTGTTTGATTACATGACATTAACTAATGGTTTGATTTTTACCGTACATTTCTGCCATATGGACATCAACTGGATATTGCATCATTAAAACCACTAGAAGAAATCATACTGAACTGAATTTGGGCGTGCAAATCTTTCCATACGGTGATGTAGACAAGTCGAGCGTGTTTGAACAATGCATTTTAGGAGGGCGTGGATGAGTCTTAACTTATATCTTACATATGCACAAACAGCAGAAACACAGAAATTGCCTTAATAAGCCCCAAACTGGCAGGTAACGGACCTGCACAGGGACACAGAAGAGAAACGAGATCAGGTTCATGATGGAGAGACCCGGCAGCAGCTGTTTCTCCAGGAACATGGCGGAGTGGACCTTCTCTCGATCCTCAGCCGAGGCGTTGTGATGGTGCGACATATCGATCTGGTGATCCACGATTATCATGTAGATCATCATGCCCATGACAGGCACGCAGAAGAACAAGCTGATGAGGAATGATCTCTTCCATCTGCCAGGAAACAGGATGCAAACATTAGCTGTGATCTACTGCACTTCAAGACACCGTTCTCATTGAAAGTGTTTTCCATTCCATTGTTTTTCAGTGTAAATGCACTAGACAGATGTGAATCACTGCTGTAAGCCTGTACTCAAGGATCGTTATAATGCGCTGCACAATGTAAAGCTCAGGAGGATTGGTCTTAATTCTGAAGCTTCCTATGAAGTGGTCGTGTACTTACTGTTGGATCTCACGGCTGTGATCCAAGTGACTCCCAGAACGATCTCTCTTCACCAGAGAGGCTGTAAATCCCAAGTTCTGTCCATCAAAAAAGGGAAGTTCATGTCAGGACACATGCTAGTAAATGATGATCACAGTTCCCCATAATATTATTTATAGCTTTGTTCCACAACATATTGAACGGACACATAACTTGAGTCCCTGATTCAGACTGCCAAGTAAAAACAGTGCTCTCGGTGTAAAAACAATCATGGATAATCATACTTTATGCTTAACTATTTAAAATTGCACGTACACACACACACCACACACACACACAGAGAGACAGTGTCACATGATCTACAGAAATCATTCTAATATGTTGATTTATTATCATAATATCATAACATTAATATATTTTTTGGAACCTATGATACTTTTTTTCAGGATTCTTTACAGAATAAAAAGTAAAAAAAAAGAACATTAATTTAATATAACAATATACAATACCGTTCAAAAGTTTGGGGTCAGTAAATATTTATTCTATCTTTTTTGAATGAAATAAAAACTTTAAATCAGCAAGGTTGTGTTAAATTGTTCAGAAGTGACAGCAAAGATTTATACATTAAATAAATTGTTCTTTTAAACTTTTTATTCCTCAAAGAATCCTGAAAAAAAGCAACTGTTGATACATTGATAATTCTAATAATAATTCAGCATATTCGAATGATTTCTGAACGATCATGTGACACTGAAGACTGGAGTAATGGCTGATGGAAATTCAGCGTTGCATCACAGAAATAAATTATATTTTAGAAGATATTTAGTAGAAACCATTATTGTACATGCTAATAACATTTTGCTAAATTACTGTATTTTTTTGTATTTTTGTTCAAATAAATGATGAGCAGAAGAGACATCTTACTGATCCCAAACTTTTGAAAAGCAGTGTAAATATATATATATATATATATATATATATACACAATCAATATAATGTGGGAGTGTGAGTGAACATGAAAGTGAATTGACCTCTATCCATCGGATCACGTCTCTCGGGCCGGTCACTTCTGGGTCATATCTGATGTGGGCTTTATTAGTTGCCAATGCAACTGAAGCATAGAGGATGCCCTTCTGCTTCATCAGGTTAGACTCAATTTTGTGAACGCAGGAGGCACATGTCATCCCTCTGACCTGTTAAACACAGACACGTCATCCTCAATCTTGTGCTGATAAGAAAATGGGTCACAAATCAACAACAGCTAACCACAAGCTCCAGGGTCCCATCGGAGCCGTCGTAATCCTCCATCACTGAAGCCGTGAAGCCGAGCTCTCGGATAAACTCTGCTATTCTCTGAGGATCGATGATCGAGGGGCTGTAGCGAACCTCGGCTTTACTGGCCATCAGTGCAACCAAAACGGAGTGTACACCTGAGAAATAAAACACATGGTGCATCATTAAACACAGCCATCCTTAGATCTTAATCTATTTGTGTATGTTAATAAGCAGTCGACCTATTACTATGACATTTATTCTGATCCCTTTCATTATGATTTAATACAATGCAATTATATTCAAGCATGATTCTGTTTTGTCCATCAAACAACGCTGGATAGAAACTGATTACGTCATCTGAATTATGTGATCTGATTCCAAAAATTTAGTACATTACATTTTTAAATGCTCATAATAATCAGATTACCATTGCTTTTTAATTGTATTGTATGATAACATATCATTCACACAATACAAGTAGTTTATTTATACTCCCTAATTTAATTTCCCTTTCTAAAAAAAATCATATTGATGGTCAACAAATAAACCTTCAATATTTGATTATATTTATAAAATATTACTAAAACGATTTTAGGGTTTACATTATTTTTTATTTTAAATTTTATGATTTAATTATTAGCTTAACCCAGTAATTAATTATTCATTATTAGAAATCCACTGCATTTCTTACATTAAGCGCAGTTTGGGAAACCCTTGTGTAATGTAATGTTTAATGCATTTTATGATGTCGATATTAAACATTTTTTATTAATAATTGTTAATAATAATAATATAATAATTATACATAAATGAATAATTATACAAAAATAAATAATTAAATAATGATTATTACATAAAGAATAATTATTGAAAAAATAAATAATTATTATTACATAAATAATCATTATAATTAATTATTAGAAACCCATGATTTAATTATTAGCTTAACTCACTAATTAATTATTAATTATTGGAAATCCACTGCATTTCTTACATTAAGCGCAGTTTGGGAAACCCTGGTGTAATGTAATGTTTAATGCATTTTATGATGTTGCTAAAAAATAAAGAATAATTAGCTTTTTATATCAATGTGGTGCATTTAACGGTAATTTTAAAACAAGCTTGATTCAAAAATGATCTAAAAATATTCAGAATACATTATCTGAAATGAGTTTCTTAGATGACATTACTAACTACAGTGATGTGTGATCAGAAACAGCTGTGGGGATACCGTGCTCGTTCTTCAGGTTCCTCTCGATGTTGGCCACGCAGGAGGCACAGGTCATTCCACCAATCTGGATAAAACATTTGGAGATGGTGTTTGTTGAAGGCTCAGCGTCACACTCTGCTTCATTCTCTTTCAGAGATAACGGAGATAACGACGAGCTCCGGACAGACGGGCTTTTGACCACCGAAGGCACCAATGAATTCGTCTCTGTAAACATGACAGGACAAAGTTAAAAGTGTCTGATATTGGTTTCAGTGGAAATGACCGTACAGGACATTGTTGCTGCGTTTTCTGAAATTAAATAATCTGCACCCCAAAGCAATGACATGACAAGACAAAAAAACAAGATACTGCAAGGGTTGGGAAAATAGGTGGAAAATTTCCAGTAAATTTTGTAGACATTCCAGAATTATTATTATTTTTTTTTTATTCCAGGGGTTTTTGGAAAGTTTCCACCCCTTTGCACCCCTATTAACTATAATTTTTACTTTCATTAATCTGTTCCTTTCTTTTAGTTAAATTCAAATGAACTACACTATCCTAAAGTAAGATTTTATCAAACATTAACAGAACGAGACAACTGTGCAGTGAACCTCATAAAACATGTCAAGAAAATATCAGGTTCATATTTTACTCGCATATAAAAAAAAAAAAAAATTTATAAACATTTTTCAACTTATTTCGCAAGTATGGTGAACAGCGATAAATGTACGGATGCTGAAGTGTCATAAATTCACCGTAAACCATGGCTTTTTGGGGTTTATTGCTTTATTCATTGCATCAGATGTATTTATGACCAAAAAGCACCATAATTGGGACAATGGAGAGCTGTTATCCAGTCTATATAACTGTAACTGGAAGCCGTTACCAGGGAGAAAAGCGTCGAAGCCCATGTCTTCTATAGCGGCCCTCAGCTCCTCAGAAGTCGTCACTAAAGGGTCAAACTCAAAGGTTCCCTGATGATTGGCCAGTGACACTTGGGCGGATCTCACTCCTTTCTTCTGGGAGATCAGGCCCTCGATGGACTGGACACAGGAGCCACAGGTCATGCCCTCGATGTGGATCTCTGCGACTGATCCCAGCGGCTGGAGGAAGCCTGGCTCTGGGGAAGCTGGGAGGATAGCTTTAAAGTCCCCAGGAGGAAGGGCTTCGATGGCCTTCTGTAGCTCCACCGCTAAGGTTTGTTTTGGGTTGTGTTCAATCGTAGCTTGTGTGTTCTCCAAGGACACCACGATCGAACTCACTCCAGGCAGCTTGGATATATTGTCCTGAATATTGACCACGCAAGACTTGCAGTGCATTCCCGTGACCTGAAACACTGTAGTGATGCTGGAGTCTGTGGACGGCTCTGAAACCTTCTCCTCTGTCTGTTTGTTAGCGCTGAGCAGGCGCTCGACTTCACTTGCTGAAAGCTTTAACTGACGAGGTTTGGATTTAACAATGGCTTTGAAACCAGCCACCTCGATTTGGTTCACAATCTCATCCAGCGTGATGACGCAAGGCAGGTAGAGCACAGCGGCCTCCTGGGATTCAAGAGAGACTGAAAAAGCACAGACAAAACCAAATTAATTTGGTTAGTGAGCGTTAATGAGAATATGCACACTCATCTTTTGCTCATGCAATGGTGGTCATATTGGCTGAACTCTGTTTGGAACAGTGTTGGGTGTAACTAGTTACAAAGTATATATATATATAAAAAGGGTAACACTTTAGAATAAGGTTACATTAGTTATTGTATTAATTAACATGAACAATACATTACTGTATTTATTAATCTTTGTTAATGTAAGGTAATGAAAATACAGTTATTAATTGTTAGTTCATGCAAATTCACAGTGCATTATATAATGTTAACAAGCACAACTTTTGATTTGAATAATGCATTAGTAAATGTTGAAATTAACATTAACTAAGATAGGGCCCTATGATTTCCACGATGCAGAAAGCGGAATCCAGTCATAAAAATGGAATTCACAGTTTAACGCGGAATGTCTCGGAATTTTTTTAAATTTTGAATGAACGAATAAAAAGTTTTTAAGTATTCGTTTTTTCTTAAAATATTTATTTGAATTAAGTAAAAATAATAATTAAGTTTAAAAGAGAGCATACACTATAATTAAAAACTGAACGCAGCTACATGCTAATAAATGCCAATTTATAGTTTTTTTTGGGTCATTTTGGAAGTTTTTTATTTTATATTCGCTTCTTATTTATAAGGTTTTATCTTATTTAAACTGTGTAATTTATGTTGTCCAATTTTATTTTCTTATTCATTTTAAAAACGTTCTAATATTGGCTAAGCAGTAAACGTTCTATGGTTCTAATTTGTTTGGTTCTACAGTTTGCGGATTGCGGACAGTTTGCATTTTATTCGTTATGTTAATAAAATGTCTGTATCGAATATCAGTGAGCTTTTTTTTTTCGTCCATTCAAGCAATTGACGCTGAATTGCCAATTGCTGCTAATTCAAAAGTGAAAGTAAAATGCGCACGCATTTATAAGCTATTTAAAAGGGAGGAAGCGAGGAAAAGAGGAGCCCCCCCCCCCCCCCCCATTTTCAGTAATTCAACTAAATTAATGTTTTATGACTTCATTTGATAACTAGAAAAATTTTAAAAACACAACAATATTTGAGGAAAAAAAAACACTTCTGTAAGAAAAGACTGAATAAATTAATTTGTTTTTATGCATTTAAATAATTAGACATGCTAAAACACTGAATTAGGTAACAATAAAACATATCGTGAAGAAAAAATAAAACATTTCACAGGGCCCCAAACGTAATTTTTGTTAAACTTTTAATAAATTGATGTGAAAATGTTGACAATTAAAAAAGTTTTATGATTTTAATTAATTAGACATGCTTTTTGAATAAAACAATTTAATTAAAACATTAAAAAAAAAAAAAAAAAGAGTTGAAAAAAAAAAAGGAAAAAAAAATGGAATCCAGAAAAATTAACGAAAAAAACAGAATTTGGAAAAAATTTAAACTGATTTCATAGGGCCCTACTAAGATTAACAATTGCTGTAGAAGGATTGTTCTTGCTTAGTTCATGTTAACTAAAGTAGTTAACTAATGGAACCTTATACTAAAATGTTACCAAAAATTAAAATGCCTCAAATGAGTAACCTAGATTACATTACCAACTCTAATTTTCATCATTTAATCTGTAATAGACTACAATATGCAAGTAATCGACCCAGCTCTGGTTACGGCCTCACCAGTAAATGTTAAAGTTCAATGTGTCGACAATGTCTCAGGCTTCTTACCTTTAATCTTCTCAATGCCTTTTAACTTCCCGATCTTGCCCTCTATGGTTGTAGTGCAGGATAGACAAACCATTCCTTCGATACGCATTTTCACCGCTTCCACTCCGCCGGAGGAGCGAGGACTCTGCCCTTCCTGTGCATCAGGAGCCAGGCAGCTCATCACGTCCCCGAGCCGCTCCGCACTGATCAGAGACGGGACAAACGTAACAGCCAGGCTTTGGTTATCAGCGCTCGCCTGCGTCTCCAACACCCCTTTAGTTTGTCCCAGCGCGCTCAGTGCCTGCTGGATAGAGTCTGTGCTACAGCCTGCTGTGCTGAAGGCTTTGGTTTCTGTTTGGACTGGTGTTGACGTGATGTTTGTCAGGCTGCACTCAAAGCCCATGTCTTCAATGGCCTCTGCTAGGGATTCTGGACTATGGCGGGTTTGGTCACACGTCACAGTTGCATTATTCTGCTCCAGAGACACCTGCGGAACAAGAAAAAGCTCATAAATATGCTAATCTGTCTTCTTAAAACAGTAAACTGTCTGATAAAAGTCACACGGTTACTCGTAGAGCAGCATTGTTCCAGTTACTATAAATGCTGCACATTCTTGTGATTGCACAACACCTCATTACACAGCAGCTGACTGCATAATGCAGCATGTGCTCTAATGCATGATATTAGTTTAGATGGATCGCTGAACATCATTTAGCCTTCTTAAGGACATTTCCAGCAAGATTAATGAGTACTGAAGATGCATACCAAAATACATAATTTGACTTTTTTGATGCAGCCAGTTTTTCATTGGACTAAGAGGTTTTTTTTAGGCTTTACATTTAGGATACAAATTTTATGATTTACTCTGTTGTTTATAGCATGATGTAAACCGATAAAACACGCTGTTAATTTAATGCAACATTCAAAACAATTAACTCATAATTGGGGGAACAAAATATATTCTTTTGGGATCAGTAAGAAATGTATATAGTCACAATTTAAATGCATCGGTCCAAAGACACACACCTTTCAATGCACTTAAAAAAAATTTTGAACCTGTGAAAAATTGTTTAGGATTCTTTGATGAATAAAAAGTAACAAAAAAAAAAGAAACAGCATTTATTCAAAACATAAATCTTTTGTGACAATATACATTAGCATTTAAAAGGTGTTTGGGGTCAGCATATATTATTTTATTTTATTGTAATCAGTGCTTTTATTCAGCAAGGATATGTTACATTTATTCAAAAGTCATAGTATAGGCTAGTAAAAACTTGCCACAAAATATTTATTTTGTATAAAATTCTGTTCTTTGCAACTTTTTATTCCTGAGAAAAGTATCACAAGTTCCAAAAAATGTTAGGCAGCGAAAAACTGTGGATAATCTGCATAACAGAATGATTTCTGAAGATCATGTGACACTGAAGACTGGAGCAATGATGCTGAAAATACAACTGTGAACACAGAAATAAATGTGAATGCATAAATAAATTCTGCATTGAGCATAAATAAAAGACTTCTTGTATATAATAAAAAAAAATACAAAAAAATAAAAAATACTAAAAAGCCTTGTATTTTGTGGGAATTTTACAGTACTAATTAATATTTGTGCATAAATTATGATTAATATTTTTTCAATTATAGGGATACTCCACCCCAAAATGAAATTTTGTCATTAATCACTTACCCCCATGTCGTTCCAAACCCGTATAAGCTTCGTTCGTCTTCGGAACACAATTTAAGATATTTCGGATGAAAGCCAAGAGGATTGGAATTGTTGAATACAGTCATTATTTTAGTTTTCTTTGCGTACAAAAAGTATTCTCATCGCTTCATAACGTTGCGGTTGAACCACTGATGGCAGATGCACTATTCTGGTGAAGTAACCATGTAATGCAGTATTTCAGATTAGGCCTTTAAAATACAATTTTTGAAGGCAGAATAGCACCTTTTTTTAAATACATATTTGTTTACTTTTATTAGGTTGTGGATTTAAATGTGTAATAAGGCATCCTCAAAGACTTCTTTTTGTCAAGGTTTATATTTTTTCTGGGTTTAAATGGTGATTAGGGCTGCACAATATATTGAAATATTGCAAATGTAAATAATCGCAAGGGCGTGCGATATCTCAATTTTTATAAGCTACATAAATCAAAACGTTGCAAAAGCTTTAAAAAGTATAGTTTTACACATATAGCAGAGAATTGCTTGACGTTAGAAAGAGTTAATTGCAATAAGTTTCAGAAAACAACTCTTTACCGTCTCGTCTTCTGTCTGACTCACACCTGAAGCGTGTGCAAAAATTTGCATCTCATTATATTGGAACGAATACATGCACTGAATTATGTCAGTAGTACCCATCTCAACGATCATTCTTGCAAACGCAGTCGGTTATGTTTTAAATGAATGTAAACAGCTGAGAAAGAAATCGGATGTGTATTATACTGGATCTGTGCGGTCGGATTTAAAGGGACAGCAGCCTATAAATACGTGTCACTAATATTAATCAAACAACGAAACAGCTATAACAAAGATTAATCTAAATTTAATTCATAGAGTGGACACTTTGCAGTGTTGTTTTACAGTTCATTATTAAATTTCTGTACCTGAATACTACTGTTTCTTTTATCTATGCTTGTAAATTGTGTATTTCTTTTATTTCTTCTTTTTTTTTTTACTGATTATTAACTTGTCTTTAATCTTGTTTGAACTTTCTAAGACTATAGTTTTTGCTGTAAAATATAAAGTAGTACTTAAAGTTTATGGAAAGCAAAGTGGCAATGATACAAAATTAGTGTCATTCATTTTTTTGAAAAATATTTGTATTTTTAAATGTTTTAAAATATAATAGAAATTAATTTTACACACTTTAAGCAATATCGTATCGCATATCGAATATCGCATTTTTAACAAGATATCGCATATCACATTTTTCTTCAATATCGCACAGCCCTAATGTTGATTTGAAGTGTAGGTTTTTGCATAATTACTGATAAATTCAGACCTGAACACCGAAAGCATTTTGTTATACAAACCATTAAATTCTATAAACATTTTACAACAAATGAACAGGAATGCTTTTTCAGAGCTTAATCTTTCTGGGTCTGATTTTAACCTCTTATTTCATTACATGGTTATTATGTTGTATTTGTTTTACACTCTTGATGTTTTAGAGTATAACCCCTTCGTTTCTGTCCACTTTTTACTGCATTGTAGTTGAATTATTGATTTTATTTTACAGTCACACCAGTTCATAGGTAATTTGCTAATCATTACATTTGCATTTGAGCTTTAAACTATCACAAGTGCATGTGATTCCTCAAGCAGCTCACGCTGGTGATTCACTCATGTCATCATATGACCCTTAAACCCTCAAATCCTCACGAGGAGACAACAGGAAGTTTGTTTCCGCACAATAAGCGCAATTCTAGACCGAGCTGCTTCTTTGTGTCCAGTGCATTGACTACTCTCTTTGACAGAAGCATACGGTTTGTTTCTGTGTTTAACAAAGACATTTAAAGTATTTGGCATTCGACTGGTCAATAGTAATACCACCAGACGGCCTTTTAAAGGTTAAAACAGCATCTTATACAAACACACCATTAGATTATCCGCTCATTTGACCCGTGTCTGGAGGGAAACTGTTTTAAGGGAAAGGGCAGGACGAATTACCAACAATTAGGTTTTGTCTCGAAGTTGAACATACGAGTGGCTTTCTTCAATTATGCGACTGTTGCTGGAGGGAAGGCTCTGGCAAATATTATTACCACCATATATTTCTGTCAGATTGCTTTGTCAGCCACCCAGAGAGCCAAGAGTCTAATCACATACAATGATTCATGGAAAAAGGACACCTGGAAATTTAATCTGTGGCTTAGTTAGGTTTATATGTGTTTGTTTAGGGATAAAAAATGAAATTTACACTTATTATCATTGGGGGAAGCTCCATAAGCTTAAATAGCACATAAGAAATGTTAATAATAGTGAAATTAAACATTTGCACAGACCAGTAATAAACTCAGAGAGATATAGAGTCCAACTATAACCTTGGATACATTATGGTCTGTTAAAATTGTATATTAAATGCTTTGTTGTGAAACCAAATTAAACTAAATACACACCTGTTTAACATACATATGCAACAATAAGGCATGAAGATATTACAATTTTAAACGCATATATCGTGTATACATACAACACATATTTTGCACAACGTTTACTGAAAATACACTAAAAGGAAATGTTTATGGATTGCATGAATACTTTGAAACCCACTTCCGTTAACTGGACAAGCATGCATGGCTACAATTTCAGTAATTGCATTCATAAAAAGATACATTTAAAAGGTAGCAACAGCATTTATATTGACTTTGTTTATTTGGTATGATTTGCATTAACATTGCTCTCACTTGTATATGAACGACACCTGGTAAACTCCCAATCCGGCCCTCAATTGACTGAACACAGGAGCCGCAGGTCATGCCCTCGACCCCCAGAGTCACACGACACAGGTTAGGATTCAACTCCATTCCTCCTCTGGAAGATGAGAGCAAACAAGACCACATAAACAAACATGCATGTAAAACTGACACACAAGTGTCAATCACTGGACACACGAGCAGCTTTCTGACAACCAGAGCAAACCTTCAGTCACTTCAGACAAAAAAACACATTTGTTTCAAAAGTGAAACAAATGTGACAAATAAAAGGGCAGTTTTGCAGCATATTTGAAACACAAGAAAACTCTGAAAGACAACTGCATGCAATGAATGGTATTTTAAGGTAGGGCTACTACCCTACCCTAAAAACAACAACCTTGGTATCAAAACCAAAAGTTAGTACTTTTAAGTTGCTAGTATTAAATACTATTATTTGAATATTTTATTTTTAACATTTTTAATAAAAGTCTCAGAAAATAAACTTGACTTTCCTAACAAGAAAGCATAATTAAGCCGCTAAACAGCTTGTGTTTGTTACTGATACATTTGAATTAATTTGAATTTAACCCCAAAGCGTCCCTTCCAGAAGAAATAAACCGTAAACGTGACTAAGGCAACGTACGCGACAATCAATCAATATTTACACTTTTTTTTTTTTACATCACAAGCCTGTTTACTTATGTTAATACAAGACTACACAATGACAGCAAACCTGAAGAAAAAAATTAATTAATGAATATAATTATAATCCGAGCGACATTGTAAACACTAATACAGATTAGTGCTCGATAATCAACACTTGACCGTTACAAAGGAGCTACAATTTACATCCGAAATACTGTTCATAGTTAATTAAACAAAGCTTTGACATGTCATTAAACGTTATTTTAAAAAATATATATATATTTTTAATAATTAAATCAGTATTTCAGGCAGATTTAGGGAGATGTGTGCCTCGTTTGAACTCTCTGCCATCAAGCTAACATAAACAACAGATGCTAAGCGCACAACAAAAGAACAATTTCTTTACCTTTTATGCGAAGTGATGATCAAGAGTCACAGGAACAGCGAGTTTGAGCCTCGCAGGACGTTTAAGTCACTTGTTAGAGAAGTTTTACTGTCACTTTCACAGTGACAGCAGCAGCTAGCTGGCTAACATGTACTTCCCCTCGTCTCGAGCAGCCTTTAGGACCTCACTTGTATAAAACCGGTCCACATCGAGCAAGACACAAACGTGTGTGGTGTGTGCCCAGAGCAGGATGTATCCTTACGGAAGTCACCCTGGAGATTGTTAAATCCATGCGGATTGTCGGGTTTGTATCACACAGACTATAACGCACATCTTTCGTAGCGTGTTCAAGAACGTCAACAGCCGCTGCAGACTGCGCAGACGTCACTGCGTCGCCTTGGAGCCACGTATGGGAAGATTGTGACTGGATAAACCACTGTATATTTTTTTAGCTCAAAATCCACACCACTGTTCTTTTCGTTTTTTTTAAACCAATAAATAAATAAATAATATATCATATATCAATATCAGACACTGTTTTGTTAGCGCTAATATAATTGTGTGACTAATAAAAATCTTGAATCTTAATAGTGAGTATGGCAAGCTGCCTAAGCTTTTAATGTTTTAAGCGTTACTCATAGTAACTGCATTTTTCCTAGTAATAATTCCATAAGAGAGTAGTATTATCAAAAGTAGCAAGCATGATACCATTCAGGACTGAATTTTTAAACGATATGTAATGATATATAACGATTTTAGGTATAAAATAAAATGTACACAAACCTGTATTGTACTGAAGAAATGCATCAACTCGATGGCACTTAGAAGAGCTCTCTCTAGAAGAGAATGCAAAATCCCCACGATAAATAACCTCTGTGTTATGTCTGACCCAGGATCTGAGTAACATAAAAACATCATGCAGTTGTGTACTTATACAATACAATTATACAATACAATTTTATTTGTTAAGCACATTTAAAACAACCGAGGTTAGCCAAAGTGCTGGACACTGACATAATTGCAACAGATTTTAAAAACACATAACATGAGCACAATACACAGTTTAAACAAGTGACAAAATAAAATAATAAAATGCAAAGATGAACTCTCAGGCTGGTTTAAAGGCCAATGAATAAAAGTGAGTTTTAAGTCGTGATTTAAAACTGTCAAGGCTGGGAGCCACTCTGACACGCATAGGCAGATCATTCCACAGCCTAGGGGCCACGACTGAAAAAGCTCGATCTCCCCTATTTTTAAGTCTTGTTCTAGGAACGGATAAGAGTAGTTGGTCAGCAGACCTCAATGACCTTAGAGGAGCATGCATCTTCAGTAGATCATCTATGTAAGCTGGGGCTTGACCATGAAGAGATTTAAAAACAAACAATAAAATCTTAAACTGTATTCTAAAACAAACAGGTCGCCAATGAAGAGAGGCAAGAACAGGCATAATGTGTTCTCGTTTACGGGTACCTGTAAGGAGTCGAGCGGCAGCATTCTGAACTATTTGCAATCTAGAGAGAGAGGCCTGGTTAACTCCTATATATAAAGCATTACAATAATCCAGGCGAGTGGTGATAAAAGCATGTATAACCCTCTCCAAATCTTTGAAAGATAAAAATGGCTTCAATTTGGTAAGTAGTCTAAGTTGAAAAAAACTAGCTTTTACTACAGAGTTTATCTGTTTCTCTAGGTGAAGATCACTATCCATCTTTACCCCAGGGTCGTTACCATAGACTTTACATAGGGCGTCAGGGGTCCCAAGTCCAATTTGGAGGTGCTAGTAAAACTGCTAGGTCTGAAAATCATAATTTCAGTTTTACTTATGTTATCCCAAAAGTTCCTGAGGATTTATAGAAATTGACTCTTTCCTGGTCATTGTCGCATAAATGATGTAATACCTGCATTATCCTAATTTTTCGATTGTAGACATAAAAAATGCTGCTGTACAGTTAAACTAAATCAGTTGTGAATAAAATGAAAATGAAAAGTGTTTACTGCAGCATTAAATTTGGATCTGCTCAGTGTTGCACCACTATTTTTTTTACATGTTTTTACAGTGTTGTGCATTATAACCAATCACGCATTAGTCTGTTAAGGTTATTAATGCAATGGCCAATCAGAGGCGTTCAGATGAGTCAACGCTGAAACTGATCACTGTTTTGTTTAGACTGACTGACTGAATTCTGCCCTTATGCAAATTCTCCCATCATAAAGAACAAAGTGCAGATGTAAGTATCATCTAAGTAAGAGATTCATTCATCAAATAGTTTACAGACCGTTTTATTGAAGTTTTTTGAGATTCCTTAAAGTCATGCTAGACTAAAATTAATCGTAATGTGTTTTGACAATGTAAATGTTCTTTGCTCGCTTACTCTATTGATTTATTTGCCGTTTGAATAACTGAAAGTTACAGGTAATAAAAAAATTTTGAGAGGCTTAACGCAGTGTGACGTTTCTCTTTGACACACTGACCTACTTTCGCCGAGAGACTCGTGTACAAAAGCTCCACTGAAGATGATATACTGTAGATTAACTCGTGCAGATAACCCTGGAAAACTTGCAATATATATATATATATATTAATTATATATATATAAATAAATGTGCATGCACATAAAACAGACAGCTATAACGCATTGACTGATTCATTTATATGTATGCATTGACATGGCACACATCTGAAGCGCGCCCTCTTGAGCTCCACGTTCTCTCGCGCTCACGTGCCCGCGCACTATTACGGGAAGCTGCTGAGCCAGAGACGCAGTCACAGACGACGGAGCATTCGCATCTGATCAAACTTTGAATCAAAGCAGATCAGAGTGTTTTGGGATGGTATGTCTTTCTATGTTGACGAAGAAGCTTGGAACAAGTGAGTATGATATTCTACAGAGATATGGGCCGTGCAGAATATTGATAAGTTTGTTGTGAGGTTCGGGTTCTGTATATAAGGGCTGTATAGAGAGAAATTCATGCACTGATTTGTAACTAATATGCCATACTGTATTTTGCTGTTGTTGTTGTTGTTTTTCTATGTTGTTTTTTTTTGGTTACAGTAGCCTATTCCTCAAGTAGGCTATTTACGGAATATAATACGCCTCCACACACACACATACACACACACACACACACACACACACACACACACACACAGACGGACTCACACACGCGCGCAAAACGTATTGCATGCACTATTACAGCTTGGTTTGGGAATTTATTTGAAGGCAATTTAGTTTTTAATGACTGCAGTTTGAGCTGCATGAACTACAAGATAATGTTCTCCGATTCGAGAATCGTACAAAAAGCATCTTGTTCTTCAGTGGAAGAAAAATAATCTTTTAAAACTTAAAAAGGGTAGGCTGTACAGTAAATGTCAGAAATGTTATTAGTAACCCAGAAATAGCACAATTTTAACTTTTCTTCCTTTAATTTTTTTGGAATCTAGAAATCTGCAACATTTTAACAACTTATATTATAATTTATTTATCTATATTTTCACTATGTCCTGTACTGTGTGCATGAATATGCCATTCAAAAGGAAGTTTCTTCTGCTCACCAAGGCTGCATTTCTTTGATAAAAAATACAGTAAAAATAAGCATATCGTATAAACATTATAACAATTTAAAATAGCTGTTTTCTGTGTGAGTCTCTGTTAAAGTGTAATTTATTTTTTGTGATGCATAGCTGTATTTTCAGCATCATTCCTCCAGTCTCATTAGAAATCATTCTAATATGCTGATTTGCACTGTAAAAAATATAATCCATAAAAAGCACATGCAGCTCATTACACATGACATTGTCAATTAATTTTTACAGACATTTCTGTTAACTCTAAAACACAATGCAATGAAGTGTGGAAGTCAAAATACTGTGTGATATTCAAAACAGCTATAAAAAATAAATACGGGAAAATGTTTCAAATTCCACAGTATATTGTGCCCTATTTTACAGATTTTTACAGAGTGTGGTTCAAACTATTTTTGGGGCCACTGTAGTTTTGTCTCAGGTACCTGTGGTTTTCCACTGAACAGGATGAAAAGGGGACGATCAAAGTGTCAGAGCTTCAGAAACAAGAGGCACAGGAGTGTCCCGCCAGCATGTGTCCAGACGGGGTCACAGAGAGCCCCAGAGGAGACGTGGGGCAGCCTGCCACACCACGTGGTCCTGCACATATTCCAGTACCTGTCTCTGGTGGACCGGGCTCGAGCCTCTTCTGTGTGTCGCCGCTGGAACGAGCTCTTTCACATCCCAGACCTCTGGAGGAGATTCGAGTTTGAGCTGAATCAGCCGGCCACATCATACCTGAGGTCCACACACCCGGATCTCATCCAGCAGATCATCAAACAACACGCTCAGCACCTGCAGTACGTCAGCTTCAAGGTACCTTCGGCTTAGAAACACTCTTAACAATAAAAGTGCTTCACAATGCCATAGAAGATCCTTTAACATCTGTTTTGACTGAATGGTTCTATGTGGATGCAAAGATAGAAAGTTCAAATGTATTTATTAAAAACAAAAATATACAATACGTCTTTACTGTCACCTTTGAGCAATTTAACATTTTCCTGGTGAGTGAAAGTAATAACTCCTTTTAAAAAAAAAAGGGGGGTAATGCACTTGCACTGAGGATCACATTGTTCATTCACGATATTTGTCTGTATGGTTAATGGGCAAAATGTTCTAAATAAATAGTTTATAAGATCAATCTGATCTGTTTGAATGTGCACATAAAACTAAAAAGTTATGCATGTACACTACATTAAGAAAATAACCAAATACTGTAATTTTAAAGGGATAGTTCATCCCAAAATGTAAATTCTTTTCATTGTTTCCCCCTATTTTTCAATGTATTTCTTTTAAAATAATTTACTCACTCTCCATTTGTTCTAAATCTGAAAACAAAATAAAATATTTTGAAGAATATTGGTACCGAAATATTTGCTGGTAGCCATTGACTTCCATATTATTTTTTCCATACTATGGAAGTCAATAGCTACCGCAAACTGTTTGGTTACTCGTGTGCATCTTTTGTGCTCAACAAAAGAAAGAAACTTTTTCACAACTTGAAAGTGAGTAAAAGACAGAATTGTCATTTTTTGGGTAAACTATCCCTTTAATTATGTTAAAAAAAAAATAATAATAATAATTATATTATTATATTATTATATATTTAATGGAAAAATATATATACACACTATATATTTTTTTCCATTAAATATATATTATTATTTTTTATTTTATTTTTTGCATGCACCATTCAGGTTGACAGCTGCACAAAATCTGCAGAAGCAGCCTGTAACATCCTCTCACAGCTGGTGAACTGCACCATTAAAACACTGGGTCTGATTTCCACAGCACGGCCGAGCTTCATGGACGTACCCCAGGTACTACAGAAACATGTTCACCCTTAACATACAACACTCACCAGCTGAATATGACATCGAACATCTGATTTAGATGGGAAATACTAGAATGTCACAGTGGGTTTACTGTAGTGTGTAATAGTAGTTTGAAACATGGCAGTATAACCAGTTCTGAAAGTGACAAGTTGAGGCTTGTTGTGCTTACTTAGTCAAAAAAGATTTGAAACAAAGAATGCCTGACTTCTTTATTTAACTACAGACTTGATGGGTGAATTAATCACCCAATAATGTGACTGACTTCCAGCTGGCTCTGCTGTTTGTGTCCTCCTTTCCAATTTCTGTCGTCACACTATACATAATCCAGGAAGATCTGGATGAGTCAGTGCCCTCATCTAGAGGCTCAATTATCCTTCAGTCGTCATTTCACTTTGTCTAGTGTACTCCATTCAGGTCAGAGCCGTTTCCTCTGAGGTGCCTTCTCAAAACATTCAAAACATTCAGAAGAATAGAACATAACAGTTTGGTTCTGGAAGTAAAAACTAAATTTTCCGCATAGGGATAATTATTTTTAACCACAGCTTATAAAGCTTCAAAGACTGACCTGCTGTGAGCTTTGAGGTTGTTAATCAATGGCGTATGCTTTTGGTAAAGCCATCTGTTTACAATTATTTAAAATAACTGTTGATCAGCTGAATTTATAGTGAAAAACTACATTACCCATGATGCTCTACAGAAAATTCCACCAATCAGACCCCAGGGAACGCCCACTCACATAAGCACCACAGTTCAGTTTGTGTTTTCAACTAACTGGCAACCCAGAGTGTTGAAATCCTATTGGTTAAACTGGCAGTGGGCGGAGTCACATAGACCAAACAAAACATCCTGACACCGAACAAACATTTCAAAGTAGAATATCTGGCTGTAGCACTGTTTTTCAAAGAAACAAGAATGTAGCATGTTTTCTAAATATCTGCAAGATTATTATAGTATTTCTGTGCTTAAGTACAGTCAAAAAATTACATACAGCACCTTTAAGTACACAGTCTTGTCTCTTGTGTGTTTTTCTGGGGTATATTTGTAGCAATAAGCAACAATACATTGTATGGGTTAAAATGATTGATTTTTCTTTTATGCCAAAAATCATTAGGATATTAAGTAAAGATCATGTTCCAGGAAGTTATTTAGTCAATTTCTTACTGTAAATATATCAAAACTTAATTTTTGATTAGTGATATGCATTGCTAGGAATTCATCTGGACAACTTTAAAGGTGATTTTCTCAATATTCAGATTCCAGATTTTCAAATAGTTGTATCTCAGCCAAATATTGTCCTCCTAACAAACCATACATCAATGGAAAGATTATTTAATGAGTTTTCAGAAGATGCATACATCTCAAATTTGAAAGATTTACCCTTATGGTTTTGTGCTCCAGGGTCACATATGACTAACACTGTCCAACAGATACAGCAGAGGATAAAGTTGCTTAAGGACCAGCATCTATTGATCTGAATGGCTCAAAACTAGTGTTAAAGGGTTAGTTCACCCAAAAAGGAAAATGATGTCATTAATAACTCACCCTCATGTCGTTCCAAACCTGTGACACCTCCGTTTATCTACGGAACACAGTTTAAGATATTTTAGATTTAGTCCGAGAGCTCTCAGTCCCTCCATTGAAGCTGTGTGTACGGTCTACTGTCCATGTCCAGAAAGGTAAGAAAAACATAATCAAAGTAGTCCATGTGACATCAGAGGGTCAGTTAGAATTTGTTTAGGCATTGAAAATACATTTTGCTCCAAAAATAACAAAAACTATGACTTTATTCAGCATTGTCTTCTCTTCCGTGTCTGTTGTGAGAGAGTTCAAAACAAAGCAGTTTGTGATATCCGGTTCACGAACGAATCATTCGATGTAACCGGATCTTTTTGAACCAGTTCACCAAATCGAACTGAATCATTTTTAATGGTTCACGTCTCCAATACGCATTAATCCACAAATGACTTAAGCTGTTAACTTTTTTAATGTGGCTGACACTCCCTCTGAGTTAAAACAAACCAATATCCCGTAGTAATTCATTTACTCAAACAAGAGATAACTGAAGATGAACACCGAGCCGAGACAGATAATGACTCGTTCACGAGTCAAGAACTGGTTGCATCGGTTTTCGGATCAACAGTACTGATGGGATGTTCGGTTCTTTTTCCGTGAACTGGTTCTTTCGGACAGTTCGATTCAATAAACCGGTTGAAGAAAACGGATCACCGGCTCTTTTGCGCTCGACGTAATGACGTTATTGGCGATGATTGCCCTTGATTCAAGCCTTCGGTTTACCTGCGCTCATAACACTAGCACAGAATCAGTTCAGAATCAATCACCAAAAGAATCAGTTCGGTTCAGACGCTCTGTGTGTCGGTCTGCTTCACGCTGAAACACACATGCGCAGTATCATCAGCTCCTCGGTTCTCGAATCGGACACGTCCGACAGAAACGGTTCTTGACTCGTAAATGAGTCATTATCTGGCTCGGCTCGGTGTTCATCTTCAGTTCTCTCTTCACAGCAGTTCAATCAGTGTACTGTTTGAGTAAATTAATTACTACGGGATATTGGTTTGTTTTAACTCAGAGGGAGTGTCAGCCACATTAAAACAGTTAACAGCTTAAGTCATTTGTGGATTAATGCGTATTAGAGACGCGAACCGTTTAAAATGATTCAGTTCGATTTGGTGAACTGGTTCAAAAAGATCCGGTTACATCGAAAGATTCGTTCGCGAACCGGATATCACAAACTGCTTTGTTTTGAACTCTCTCACAACAGACACGGAAGAGAAGACAATGCTGAATAAAGTCATAGTTTTTGTTAATTTTGGAGCAAAATGTATTTTCAATGCCTAAACAAATTCTAACTGACCCTCTGATGTCACATGGACTACTTCGATGATGTTTTTCTTACCTTTCTGGACATGGACAGTAGACCGTACACACAGCTTCAATGGAGGGACTGAGAGCTCTCGGACTAAATCTAAAATATCTTAAACTGTGTTCCGTAGATAAACGGAGGTGTCACGGGTTTGGAACGACATGAGGGTGAGTTATTAATGACATAATTTTGATGTTTGGGTGAACTAACCCTTTAATGGATGGACTTACCATTTAAACTAAACAAAATTATCTTTAAATAAATCTGTTTTAGTCCCTACAGAGCTGAGTTAAATTTAAGGTACACAATAAACAATATACAAATCATGTTTTTCAGTGTAGTTTTTTAAAGCAATGTTAAAACGCCGATCAATTTCATAAATAGCATGTTTAATTATTAATGCAATGATGCATTTGTGGGTTTATGTTGATAGTTCTGGATATGTTTGAAAATGAACCAGCATGTCCACATTACATAGCAGGGTGACCTCTGTGAAATAATGAAATTATGCTTGCTGTAAAGTTTAGGAGAAGCCCGCGGCTCTGACTCTGTCTCATCTGCTCTGTTCTCAGTCGCACTTTGTCTCAGCTCTGACGGTGGTGTTTGTGAATTCCAAGTCCCTATCTTCTATAAAAATTGATGACACACTGGTTGATGACCCTTCCCTGAACCAACAACAGTGACACGCTCAAGCTGCTGAAGATGAGCAGCTGTCCTCATGTGTCTCCTGCAGGTCAGTGCATCACCGTCTGAGTCACGCCAGATCTAATATGAATAATAATTTTTAATATACACTCCTGGACTTATTGTGCATGAGTTTATTCATGTAGTTCATGTATATGCAATTGAATATAAGCTAATATAAGCCATGCTTATCACTGAGATACATACTTGAAACTCACACTTGAATATCTTTTTTATTATTCAAATGTTTTTATAAATTATTCCACACAGGCTGCACAATTCCAAATAAACCTATTTTTTTAACCACATAGTGTATACCATATCATTGTTAGACTTAACATTGTTGTTTAAATGAAAATAAGTAACTTTGCGAGCTATAGCAATGTGCAGTAAAAGTATTTTCGATTTTTCTCTTTTTGAAAAGTTGATAAGTATAGAACTAGTTTTAATGCTTTGACTTTCTTTTCTTCCTCACGAATGTTTATTTAGTGAAAATTAATGTAATTTCTGTCGATTGTAACTTTAATGTCAACTGAAAAAAGTAACTAACCAACCAAAACTTTTCTATGAAACCTTGTTTCCACCACTGAATAAAAATAATAAAGGTAATTGCGTCTTTTTAACTCCATATTTTGACTTTTTGTCTCAGAATTATGTGATATAAACTTGCATTTATGAGTTATAAAGACAGAATTGCATTATATAAACTCTACAATTTTAAGAAAATAGTATTTTATATAAACATGAATGATGGTGAAGACACGAAAAGCGGAGTAACAGACAAATTGATTCAATCGAGTGAGTCATTTACACTGGAACCGCTCCGATTGATCCAAACTCATGAATTCAATCATTCAGTTGAAGCGATTCACTAGCAAACAAATACTAGCATTCATTTTCAAAGCAATATTGTTGGGTGAAATGTAACGGAACTCTGAATCGGTTAAATTTCATGACTTTGACGTGGGTTTGTGAAACTTTTTTTTATATCTTTTTCTTATTAAACATTAGAAATCAAATCATTAAAGGTGCACTATGTGAATTTTGCCAAACGATGTTGATATTTGAAAGCACCAAAACAAACACGCCCAGGCTACTCTAACAGGACTCTATTCTAACAGGCCCTATTTGGACATTTCCACCCCACACATGTTGGGTACATAAACATGTGTTGGGTTCCTGTGGCTTAGTGGTAGAGCATAAGGTTGTGGGTTCGATTCTCAGGCTACACACATACTCGTAAAAAATGAATAGCTAAATGCATAAATGTAATGTACAACACTGATATAAGGATAATTGTGGAAATAAGCAAAGATGAAGCACAAGCCAATGCAGATAAGTTTTGTTAAATTAGTGAATTTTTTACATCCAATTGGGAATTTAATATTAATCAGAAATCATTATAGGTTGTTTGTATACAAACACTGCCAACACACATTTTACTTCAAACATGTAAAAGTGAATGTTGCATCCGATGATGCCTTTAAGTGTACTGTAATCACCTACCCTTGTTTATGAACCCAAGTTCACCTGTTTCTTCTCGCTCATCCAGGCATCCTACGTGTGGCCGATCAGTGTCATGGCCTGCGCGAACTGGCTCTGAACTACCACCTACTGAGCGACGAGCTTCTGCTGGCGCTGTCCTCCGAGAAACACGTCCACCTGGAGCACCTGCGCATTGACGTGGTGAGCGAGAACCCTGGCCAAACGCAGTTCCACTCCATCAAGAAGAGCAGCTGGGACGCCCTCATCCGCCACTCGCCCCAGGTCAACATCGTCATGTACTTCTTCCTCTACGAGGAGGAGTTCGAGCCCTTCTTCTGTGAGGAGACACCCGTCACTCACCTGTACTTCGGCCAGGCTGTCAGTAAAGACATGCTGGGGCGCATCGGGCTGAACTGTCCACGTCTCGTGGAGCTGGTGGTGTGCGCTAATGGGCTGGAACCGCTGGACGAAGAGCTGATCCGCATCGCTGAACGCTGCAAGAGCCTGACGGCCATCGGCTTGGGCGAGTGTGAGGTCACCTGCAGCGGCTTCATGGAGTTCGTGAAGATGTGCGGCGGCCGCTTGAGCCAGCTGTCCATCATGGAGGAGGTGCTCATCCCCGACAACACCTACAACATCGAGCAGATCCACAGCGAGGTCTCCAAACATTTGGGCAGGATTTGGTTTCCTGATATGATGCCCATTTGGTAGAAACGCAGCCGATACGTCAAAACAATTCCACTTTAGACAGTGTTGCCAAGTCTGTGGTTTTTCCGTGGAACTGGGCTACAGGGGACCCCTTCTGAATTTATAGTGGACTAGTTTTGGGTAGCAATTGGGTGTTTGTTTTTTCGAAAACCTGGCAACCTTGACTCTAGTCTGCAAAGCCATTGGAAGGCAAGCCTGCAACCTTCAGCCAAAAAGGAAAAACAGCTAATGCTAACGCTTCTGGTTTTGCAGTACATGGGAAAGGAGACCAGAGGCCATTTTTTTAAATGGATTTCAATGGAGGAGAGGCTTTACTACACTAAATAAACAGCTTTTTAGCAGAAACACCTTATAATTTAATGAATTGACAGCCTATTGGCTTATCTTCAACACATTTTACACTAAACAATACTTTTGGATCGGACTATGTTGTGAGTTGACACCGAAAAAAAAACTTTTTCTGACGTGGGATTCAAATTATGGCACACTTCATTCATTTCTGTGGTATCCGTAAACATCGATTGACTCAAGGCTGTAATGTGATTGGTTATTAAGGCACATATGATCCAAGTTGACCGCTAGACTTTCTCCAATAGTTGGTAATACCAAAGACTACAGAATACCCAATACATGTCACTCATATAGTTTGGAATGGGAAAAAACGCTCAATATGGCCGCTGAATCGCAGGAAGTCCCGCCTCCTGAATGAAAGAGCCAATCGCTAATCGGTAAATGCAGTGTGAGTTTGGCAGCCGTTAGACATAATGGGAGAACGTTAATAAAAATGTAGCATGGGAAACTGAACATCTGGATCATAAGTGTGGAGGAGCTGCTGTAGAAACATGATTTGTGATCGGATCACAGAGAAGGGATTTGAGTGCAAAGTGTTTACAGATCAACACAAGTGGCCACACGTGAAACCACGGTTCTTTATGGGTCACTCATTGGCACACAACCCCTCAGGGACTTGTTAAAGAGCTCGTATTTAATGGATTATCCTTCTTTTGATGGCTGAACAGAAATAAATGCGGCAGCAGCAGTCTGCATGTCTCTATAAGCAAAGACTATAGAGCTATTAATAAGTCTATGTTCTGGCACCCCGTCAAAATAAAAGTCAGATTTAACTTAAAAAAAATATGACGGAAATATAATACTACTGTATACCAAAATGTTATTCTCAAAATAATAATAATAATTTTAAGGAATATCATAGCCAAGGTATTTTTTATTGATTTATTTAGTTCTGTTGTGCAGCATCTTGCTTGACAGCATGTTTTGTTTTGCATTTTTATTGATTGCATGATTGAACTGTTATTACTTCATTTCTTTGAACATAATTTTTTATGATAAATAAATAAATAAATAAAATGGGAAATTAGAATTCCCCTAATTACTGTTTAGGGGAAAACAATTTATATATAACTTCATAGTTTATGAAGTATGTTTTACTACATTAAAACCCAGTAATTCTCTGGCAAGAAAAAAAAATGATGTCATATAAACTGGTCCACTGTGCTGTTGTTTATTTGTAGATTTATAAACATTTGAAGCATAATATGCATTTACACTGTCCTCTTATTAGTATGATCATACTGTCTTATAAACACCAAACCACTGCAATTAATGTGTCTTTTACTGTATTTCACAAAGCTCAGCTTTATCTTAAAACATACTCTGTGTTTAGTAGCAGCCTGTGAAGATACTCCATTTACAATATTTACATTTCAAAGAGAGGTCAATATTAGGAGTCAAACTGTGGCATTTTTTTTTCTTTTCGTTTTTTTATTGTAAGTCTGTTATTTTAAATGCAAATTGAATTTCTCTTGAATCTATTTGCGATGGTCTCGTTGTTTTATAAGATAGCCCACAGAAATTGAAATTAAAATTTTAATTGAAAATATTTTTATAGCCTACATATATTTTATATCACATTCACCTATTACAGGATTAATTATCATCATGCAAATGTATTTTTTTGTAAATCAAAAGTGTGTTCTTACTGTAAACATCAATCATATTGCAAAGTAGAAAAAAAAAAAAAATGCTTTTGACTCAATAGTGACATTATTATTTGGGCGGCTATACCACTTAATATACAATTCTACGTATTAAATAATAAAATAATCCCTAATTTGCAATGCATATATTAAACATTTTTTAAATGCACTAGTAAATAAACTAACAGCTTAACTTCATTTCAAACCTGCAGTCTCTGTCTTTAAAGACGTCTTACACCAAGTGACTGTCTGAAAACACTTAATAAAGCACCCCACTCCAAACTCCAACCATCTTGTGTCTTCTTTTTCTTCTTTAATGGATGGCTGTGTTTGCAGTTCATCAGAGCACCACTAGATCGCAGAAGCATCCCATCAGAAACCCTCCTGACATGTTACATAAAAGTGCATTGGGTTCTGCAAACAGAATCAACACAAGACACTTTATATTCATTCTGAGGCTCGACTGTGGTGTGTGTTGCACACATGCTATGATCCGTCTGTGCGTGAGGTCATCACTGACCGCGTCATGACTGAAGAACGTCAACCAGACATCAGCAGGACAATTAAATATTCAAATAACGGCACAGGACTGTGATCCACCTGAACGTATTACACAAACAGACATCAACACGCATCACGATAGGAATGAATAAACAGAAATAGATCCATCCTCCTTAATCTCACTGTGGCGCTTGTGTTTCTGTCAGCACGCACAACAAGCTCTATATGAACCGAGATATTATGTAACATCTGCAAACCTCAGTTACTGCATGAGTAGCTCAAAGCACAAGTGCATACAAATGTGGTCCACATGCAACCTGCCACATTGACATTCACATTACACGCATGTATTGATCGAGCATGGACTACGCTCGTGTGTGTGTGTGTGTGTGTGTGTGTGTGTGTGTGTGTGTGTGTGTGTGTGGAAAAATGCAAGGACCTCAGGACATGCAAGGTGTACCTGGTAAATTGAGAGATAGAGAGAGAGAAAAAAAGGTTTTAAGGTATTAAAGTAAATTGCACATAAATTTATGCAATTGCACATCATATAGGCACCGGCGGCGCCAGGGGGGGTCTTGGGGGGTCTCAAGACCCTGCAAAAAAATGCTTTGACCCCCCATCCTCTACCTGATTAAAATATATATATAAAATATATATATATTACAACCGGAAGTTGAAGTCGGCCACGTGCCCGCCATCTTGTAGCAGAACTTCACTTGCGTTAGCATCCCATTGACTCCCATTCATTTTGGCGTCACTTTGACAGCAAATAACTTTACATCTGAGGCGTTTAAAGACTCCATTTGTCCATTATTTATTTCTAAAGATACACGACAACGTATAAAGGGCTCCATTACCTTCTATGTTACATTATGGCCCCGTAGAAACAGTTTTTGTAAAAATAGGCTAAGGATTGCGTCATAACCACTCGACTCTCTGTCGCACAGTAGAGAAATTACCGTAAAGACAGGAGGAGAAGCTCGCAGGCAATCGGGGAGACATCAAGAGAGAAGCCCATAGATACAAGCCCTGGAGTTACATTTTAAAATACTATACAAAATAATTAATCAGAATACTTACTCACGCCAAAGAACTCCTCGCTCAAGCTCGCCGTCTCTGCAAGATGAACGATGGCAGTTTGCACGCACAGCTACTAGAAGATTTACATCTGTCAGACGAGTTGCTGACGTCATCAAGCTTAGTTTGAGTCTGCGCGTCAGAAACGGAAGTGCTAAAAATTACTAAAAATGGGCTTCACTTGTCTCAATTGAGTTCCAATGGGGTCGCTGTGTCCATTTCTTTTACTGTCTATGATGATACTGCGCATGTGTGATTCAGCGTGAAGCAGACCGACACACAGAGCGTCTGAACCGAACTGATTCTTTTGGTGATTGATTCTGAACTGATTCTGTGCTAGTGTTATGAGCGCGGGTAAACCGAAGGCTAGAATGAAGGGCAATCATCGCCAAAGACATTACATAGAGCGCAAAAGAACCGGTGAACCGTTTTTTTTTTCAACTGGTTTATTTGATTGAATTGTCCGAAAGAACAGGTTTACTTGAGCACCTGCTACATTGCCCCTTAAGTGCCCTTTTGTCAAAGCAAAATTTCCTCGAATTTTTTTTTTAATAACATACCCTTTTTTGAATGCCTGCCCATTAATAATAATTTATCCATAAATAAAACGACCAACATGATGACCTCACCTGACGACGACGACCTCCTCATCCGACGGGGACGATTCCTCACGCTGCACGAGCATTTTTTAATTGTTAGAGGATATTTTCAACACCGCGGCCAGATCGTGATCGGAGTAGCCCTAACACAACACTGGTAAGGCTTATTCAGATTTTCTCATTCTCTGAATTATCATTATAAAAATAAAAACCATTCAGAAATGAATTAAAATATAATTATATTTTAAATGTGACGCAAATATATTTACAACAGCAAGACCACTTTAGCCTGTAAACTCAATAATATCTCTCTGGAAATAAATGTCAAAATATCAATGTCAATAAAAGATGCATAATATACCTGACATCAAAGTGCAGTGTGAAGGATATGAATAACAAATGTAGCCTGTCATTTGTTTACATTGCAAAGGTGTTCAATTTTAGACAACTACAACAGTAATAATAATATTAATCACTATATTCCAGTTTATCAGTTTTTTATGTTTTGTATCAATATTTAAGGTGGACTTATTGATTAGGTGCAAGAGTAGTAGTGATGGTTAAAATAATAGATTAATGCTGAAATAGTAAATTGAGCCTTGTTCCTAGATGGACAGAGAGTGGAAAGTAATAGATCAGACGAGGAGATGGAGATAGAGGAAGAAAAAGAGGGACATGTAGAGGCACAAGTGACAGAAAGAGCAGGTAACAGCAAGCCAGGAGACAGAGGCTGGTGAGAAAGAGGAACAAGTGTTTTCTATAGTTTTGACTATAACAGCTGTTCTTAATTATTCTGTAGAACAGAGAAGAAAAAGCCATCAGGTTGGGACAATATAAGACATTTCATTTTCTAATCCCGGAGCTATTATTATTTTAAATTTAAAATTGTCTTCTCTATTGTTTCTTTTTCAAAACTGCATCAAAGCATTTGCTGCTGTATCAATACATAATCATCCATATCGATACGCGAATCAGCAAGGAATGCATCACAATATATTGCTGTATTGATATTTAGACCAGCGCCATTTAAAGCCTTGTTCCATGTGCCCCTTTTATACTTTGAGCACCTGCCCCTCCAAAGGTCTCTGCACGGCCCTGTTCAGAGGGAGTGTCAGCCACGTTAAAAAAGTTAACCGCTTAAGTCATTTGTGGATTAATGCGTATTAGAGACGCGAACCATTTCAAACAATTCAGTTCGATTTGGTGAACTGGTTCAAGAAGATCCGGTTACATCGAATGATTTGTTCGTGAACCAGATATCACTACACTTCAGTGTTTTGAAATCTCACTTTGAACTGAAGAGAAGACAATGCTGAATAAAGTCATAGGTTTTGCTATTTTTGGACCAAAATGTATTTTCAATGCAGTAATATGCAGTTATTAGCCGTGTCCGCTGTATTTTTTGTTGGTTTTCATGAGACCCCCCTTGAAATGACCAGGACCCCCCATTGCCCCCCCCAATCAAAATTGTCATATAGGCCTATACGTGACCCTGGACTACAAAACCAGTCATAAAGGTCAACTTTTCCGAAATTGAGATTTATACATCATCTGAAAGCTGAATACATTGCCGTTCCATTGATGTTTGGTTTGTTAGGAGGGCAATATTCGGCCGAGATACAACAACTTGAAAATCTGGAATCTGAGGGTGCAAGAAAAAAAAAAAAGAAAATCTAAATATTGAGAACATCGTCTTTAAAGTTGTTCAGATTAAGTTTTTAGCAATGCATATGACTAATCAAAAATTAAGTTTTGATATATTTATGGTAGGAAATTAAAAAAATATATATATATATATCTTCATGTAACATGATCTTTACTTAATATCCTAATAATTTTTGGCATAAAAGAAATTGATAATTTTTCAATGTACTATATTGCTACAATACGTCCATTTTATTTCAGATTAGAATTTTTATTTGTATTTTTTTTGTATTTTTTTATTTGTATTTATTTTAAAGCTCAGGTATGAGTTGACTGTATAACCCCGCTACCATTCAAAAGTTTGTGGTTGGTAAAATTTATTCTAATGCTATTTAATCATGTTTCTACTCCGGTTTGTTTAAATATTAACATTTAAACTGAATATAATTTGCTATAATGACAGAGTTGTTCAAACATACATTAAATATCGAAGAACAGGTGAAGTATAAATATAATGAATACTGTATGTATTATAGTGCGCATATTTAGCAAAATGCTCCTTTTATAGTGCACTTTTCAAGCTAACTATAAATTTACGGTCACATGAATAGCTTTTCTGAGGTAAATGCAGTGATGTTATATGTTTAGCTTCATTGACGATTTTCCATGAGCGATTATATATGAGACTTTATACACTTCGGTAAGTTGTTTTCTTTCTTTCAACATACCTTCTGATGTTGATTCATCTTTATTTTGTGCAGTAACTGGTAGTAACGCGGAAGAGATGATTGGTTTATAGTTTATCTGTCACTCCACATTAAAGAGCATCAAAACAGCATTTATTTTTTCTAATTTAGCAATAAAACTGCCAGAATTCATATCTAAGGAATTGATATTTTCGATCCAATCATAATGCTGTATAAAGCCCAGTGCGTCTGCACGTCAAACAAAAAGGGAAAATAGAAGATAGAAAATAGAAAAAAGAATAATTCAGACATGCTGTAATCTTTAAAAAACCTCTAAAGTCTCAAAAACATAATACGATTTAAAAAAAACTGCAAATTCTTGGAGTATGTTAGATTTGATTATTGTTAAACACTAGGAGATTTAATGAGAGGATGTATTGTTACTGTACATTGTTATTTTAGTATTATATTATTAATATACTCAGTTTTTAATACCATTTTTTATTAGCTGCCCATTTTATATTATTTAGATTTTTAGTTTAATTTTCCTTAGTTATTTTTTACTTACCTTTATATTTATATTTATTTAATTTCTATTTATTTTAAGTTATTTTATTGCTTCAATGTACACTTATTTGAATAAGTTGCCATGGCTACAACTGTGTTTAATTTTTTATCTGATATTTATGTTTTTATTTCATATTTATTAGTGTATAAGTAAGTTATAGTTTAACTATAAACCCTGCTACCATTCAAAAATGGGGTCTGTAAAATGTGTAAAAAGTCTCACCATCATGCATTAGTTATATCAAACCTACATTAAAAACTGAAAATTGGTAAAATATTAATATAAAATAAAATAGCTGTAATTTATGTGAATATCTATGGAAATATAATTTATTTCTGCGATGCACAGCTGTATTTTGAGCATCATTACTCCAGTCTTCAGTGTCACATGATCTTCAGAAATCAGAATAATGTGATGCTTTCTGTTCATTCCTGATTATAATCAGGGTTGAAAACAGTTTAGTGCCCTAATATTTTTGTGGAAACTGTGATAGATTTTATTTTTTCAGGATTCACAGATGAATAGAAAGTTGAAAAAGATCAGCATTTATTAGAAATAGAAATATTTTATAACATTATGCATTTACTGTAACTTTTTATCAATTTAATGTGACCTTGTCACATTAAAAAAAAAATTGCATTGACTGCAAACCTTTGAACAGTCACATACCTACCATTTAATTTATTCTTTCTCCATCCGTTTTTAGTTTAACTGAATATTAGAGATAACAGACTAACATTGTAGACAAGACAAAAACATCACATGTTCTAAGCCAATGAGCTTCCACCTAACCTGTGATGTCATTTCCCCTCATGCACAATGACATCACGATCTAATTAATATTCATGAGACATTGTCATTCTAACAGGACTGGTTTGAGAATATATCTGGGTTATGGCTAAATGAAATTCCAGTTGTTGCCCATTTCACTATGTTACATAAATGGCTTATGATTCTCTCATTTCCACACAGATTTCTATTTAGGGACTAAACTAAGATGATGATACATGATTTTATGCCTTGTCAAAATCTAGGACAACCAAAACCGGAGGTTTTAGATGCACAAGATGAGGCATTTCATAAAACGTGTGTAAAACAATATATGAGGAGGTCTTGGGGAAGAGATTTAATGTTGAAATGAAACTAGAACAGTTTCCTGCCCTCCTCAGAAGTGTGAAAATGGGATTACAGAGCAGCAATATGAGCCCTTCAGACCGGTGAATGCACTTTTTCTCAGCGCTCTTAAACACAAACAGACAAAAATACGCAGACATGAAATGAAAAACAGCATATCTGACAAATTGTTGCAAGCGTGTTGTTTATGTATTTATGCAGAACTTCATTCTTGAGGGGATGAAACTGTGTAACACTGAAGCCTCTGTTGTCCCAGATGAACTAATTAACCCTTTTTCTTCTGTGCGGTTCAGTGTTTTAAATCCCACACAACATGTGCAACACATCAAGATATCTGACCCGGCTGATCCTGCTGGCATTAAATAACTAATAAATCTACGATTAGAAGATTAAAGTCACCGTATTTTGAAAATAAAGCTAAAATTAGGAGAATAAACTTGTAGCGATATGAGATTAGAGTCGTCATATTTTCAGAAAAAAATAAGTAGCATTAAAAAATTTAAATCCCAATAATTTGAGAATAAAATCTTAGTATTAAGAGATTAAATTTGCAATATTTTGAAAACAAATAAGTATTATTATGAGATTAAAATCATAATATATTATGAATAAATAAGCAGCATTATGAGATTAAGATCATAATATTTTTAGAATAAATAAATTGCATTATAAAAATAAGATCATAATATTTTGAGAATAAATAAGCAGCATTATGAGATTAAAATAGTAATATTTAAAAAATAAATAAGCAGTATTATGAAATTACATTTTTTATATTTTGAAAACAAATAATTAGCATTATGATATCAAAATACTAATATTTTGAGAATACAATTCTAGTAATATGAGATTAAAGTGATATTTCAAAAATAAATTAGTATTATGAAATTAAAATCGTAATATTTTGAGAATAAAGTCATAGCATTCTGAGATTAAAGTCATAATATTGTGCGAATAAAGTTAATTAAAATGAAAATTCCATCTACTACACACACACACACACACACACACACAACATCGATAACATCCAACCTGTAATTTTTCTAATGTATTTAACATTTAAAACCATAATAAAAGATTGAAATAGCTTCTAGCTTGTTTTTTTTTAATTCTCAATACAATTAATTTCATTTTTCTACGACTTTATTCTCATAATTTTCAAATTCTGAATCGAATCTTGTAATCTTTATTTATTTTATTAATTTATGTGGCACTAAAAGGCTGTGGGAACCTCCAGAAGGTCAGATTACATTTCATGTCACAAAACTGACTGTGAATGTTATCTGGATGATTACACACTTAAAAATGAGGAGTGTTTACTGGCACTTATGATTCATTTAAAGAACTAGTGACATTAATTGAACATTTCCATTGTACAAAAGATACTTATGTCATCTCATTTCTGCCATGGGATAAAAAGATAACTGTGCCTTTTTATTCCCAATTCTGACTTTTTAAAACACAACTCTGAGACCAAAGTCAGAATTGTGAGATATTAACTTTCTGGAAAAATTCTTGAGAAAACAGCAAGATGTCAATTCTGAGTTCTAGGGGGAAAGTCAGAAGTGACAGGTATAAACTTGCAAATTACGAGAAAGAAAAGTCAGACTAAATAAAAGGTCACTGGTAACTTTTTTACTTTTTAAACCATGGAATAAAACAGAATTATGTAAACTCAGAATTCAGGGGAAAAAAGTCAAAATTGCAAGATGTAAATCCGACTTGTGAAATAAAAAGTTGATTTTTTTTGGACTGTGGAAACATAAAAAATAAAATAAAATAATTGCAAAATGTAAACTGATTTTAAGGAAAAAGTCAGTATTGTGAAATAAAGTTGCAGAATTTTTCAGCGAGAAAAGTCAAAATTGCAAGATGTAAATTCTGAATTCTACGGTAAAAGTTACAAATGAGAGATATAAACTCATGTCTGTGAGTACAAAGTCCTATTATACATTTTTTTTTTATACCATGACAGAAACATTCAAACAGAATTGCAAAATAAAACTCCGAAATGTGAGAAAAAACTGAGAAAAAAAATCTGAATTGTGAGGAAAAGAATTGTTCAGTGGCAGAAAGAAAATAAAAAATAGGAGAATTCCAAGATATAAACTCAGAATTCAGAGAAAAATGTAATGTGAGATAAAAAAAAAGAAAAAAAAGAACTGTGCTTCTTTATTAACAGGGATCTAATACTAAGAACAAAAAATGGTTCTTGTATGAACTATTCCCTGAAAGGTTCCCAAATTTATTCTTCTGTGGACATCCCCCTTATTTATTTTTTAAGAGTGTAGGAGGAAGATGAAGGGACCACTGAATAAACCATTTCCAAAAAACCTCTACCTTCTCGGTGAAGCATTAATAAAATTAAAAGCATTTGAATAAAATGAACACATTCTTTAACATCTCCATTTTTTGTTAAATTTTTTAAAAAACAACAACAACAACAAAAAACACCTAAATAAAAAACTTTTTTTTTCTTAAATGGGTGAAAACTGCTAATAATGTTAGCTACTTTATGCGTATTTACACCGTCAGAGGGGGCTGTTTACACTAGCTAGTGTTAATTCAACACCACAACTTTAACACTTTACTCTGAAGGTACCCAACACTGAAGATTTTGCTGTTTTTGCTCCTGCATAACACTCTAAAATACATGAATAAAGGAGTTTTTCAGGTGCTCTGGATCCGCATACATTAAGTTGTGACGAACCCAGGGTGATACAATCATGCTCCACTGGTAATCATCTTAATTAATGTTGACCCGATGTCTTTGAACGTCTCAGTGCTACAGGTTTGAAGCCAAATATAATTTCTACCCTGGACGAAGTGCTTAGTTTGGGGTCCTCGTGTGCGATTTGGGAAATTAGCGCTGACCAGCAGATGAAGGGTCCTCAGCTTCACTGAACTTCTCTCTCAGACTTGACTCATTACAGACGCATGGGACGCAGACTTAGGGGACGATGGATGAAAAATCTAATTGCATGCACCAAGTAAGTGCTTGCTGGAGAATTAAAGTGTAGTAATTATAAAACACACCACCACCAGGCTGCCAAGCACAAGCTGGAGAAGAATTAGTCATGCAGGGACAGTAGTAAAATATCTCGTGGCATAATGTATGTACATGGCGGCCTATTATTGTTATTGTTTTGGTATGAAGAAGCATGTCCTCAATGCTGGCTTTTGGCCGTTGTGGAGGAAACAGCACTGTGTTGCAGATGGCCAAAGCCACCTCCAGTATCAGCTTCCTGTCTGGAACCACCTCCGTTTCCTGTTGGAGGAAGTACGGCTGCGATTACATCATGCACAACAAGACCGTGCGCTTTGTTTCCATAGGTGGAAAATTGCACGACATCGTATGACAGCAATGGGGCGCGAGACGATCTGTACAGCAGCACTAGCCCATGTTTAATGCTCCCCGGCGGCTTCATATGTCAACAGATCCAAACCGAGCGGATCCGAGCCAGCATCATACTGACACCAAACTGCTCGGCCATCTGCAGGAGAACGGGTCAGGGGCGAGACGTCAGAAATTACACATTCAAGTGATTTAATATGCTGTCATTTATAATAGTTGATTATTTTATTGGTTGGGCATCTGAGAGAGTGGGAAAATGCTAAATGAACCTCTCTTTTATCTACTATTACACTGCAAAAAAAATAACAATAATGATTTCTTACTTCGGTTTTTTGTTTAAACATTCTAAAATCAAGATATTAAGTCTTGTTGCATAAAAAAATAATGTATAAATTTTATTTTGCTTGTGCATAAAACAAGATTAAATACTTGCTATGGGGGTTAGAAAAATAAACTGAATTAAACAAGAAAGCGAGATTATTTTTCTTAACCCATTGGCAGATATTTTTTCTTGTTTTAAGCAAAAACTAAGAAAATCTTTCAGGAAACAAGATTTCGAGGGGTTGCATGATGTGATTTCAGTTTTTGCTTTCTCTTTGGAGTGTTGCAAGCTCTTGGTGCATAAAGAAGAAATGTAAAGTTGCAAAGACTAAAGTCTCAAATCCAAACAGATATGATCTTTATCAAAGTAAAGAGTCAACCACAATCCGCTAAAACACCTCTCATCCTTAAGAAGCATAACATTTCCATCACACGCTTGAGGCATTCGGCCAATCACAACGCACTGGATAGCTGGCCAATCAGAGCACACCTCGCTTTTTCAGAACGATGAGCTTTGTAAAAACGGCACGTTTCAGAGGAGATACAATAATGTACATTATATTGAAAATAATGTGTTTTTTTTTTTTTTACCTTAAACCGCATAAACACATTGCATTACACCAAATACACCAAAAAATTTTCTTTTTAGCACCGTCATATGACCCATTTAAAGGGATAGATCACCCAAAAATGAAAACTCTTTTGAAGAATGTTGGTAAGAGTTAGCAGTAGCTATTGACTTCCATAGTATGGAAACAAATATTATGGAAGTCAATGACCACCGTCAACTGTTACAGACATTCTTCAAAACAGAAGAATAAAGTGCATACAGGTTTGGAACGACATATAAATTATGTAAATGATGACAGATTTTTTATTTTTGGTTGACCTATCCCTTAAATAAGAAAATGCACCTTGAGTTAAGAATGTTTAGATATCTGTAATGGAAAACAAGACAAAAATATCCAGTCAATCTTGCAACCCAGGCTCACTGAAAATACATGACTCTGCCTACATTTCTCAAACCTGAAATATGTTGTTCTGGGTACATTTTGCATCACTTTTTTAAGTGACACGACCACAGGAGTCGCCGATTAGTACAGACCAAAACTCGACCATTCTTCAGCAGCAATAATCTGCCAAATTTGCGATTCCGTTCAGTGGCATTGTTTATGTTCAGTGCCTCCAATATGGCCGACTTCCGGATTGATAACGCTTCGTGAAAACCCTCTATACTTAGCGGCAACAACTATATACCGACAGACACCTAACGTTAATTTATTTTGTTGCCAAACCGGACTTTTAGCCTTGTTCGGTGCATATGGTGTTTGACCGGTGTTTATTTTTGACCCTGCATTAACCACAGGTTAAGTTAGCCAACACAGCTAATGTTAGTAACTTACATGTTCCAGTCGACGTCGAAAAAAGAAACAGCATAACGGCCGATAAAAGTTAACCAAACCGGTTTTGTTTTCAATGACAATTTTAATTTGTGATGCCAAATTTTAAAGGCACCATTCTGGCTCCATAGAAACTGCAGTGAATTTAATGCATGAGTGCGTTTATTTTGGAGTATGTCCAAAAATATGTCACATTTTTCCAAACAGCCTCTTTCAAAACAAATCATCCTGAATAAGCACAAATAAATAACAGCCATCATTACGAATCCTTCAGCTAACTACACCAAATTACAGCAAACTAAACTAAATTAAAATAAATAAATAATTGGAAATTTTTTTAAAATGTACAAATTTGGGGCAATATCTACTAAACAGGGAAAATTAGCATTAGAGCACAATTCCACAAATGCACTGATTGGAGGGAAAATTCTGTGTGCGATTTACTAACAATGCGCACATTAACAAACACAGATGCATCCAGATCATTTCCATAATGACCAGCGCAAATTAAGCCTGCTTTAAGACATGCATTTTCGGGGTGTTAAATAATGGCACAAATAGCAGTAATCTGACGAGCGCAAATATTAGTAAATCATGTTGCATGATTTATTTTAATAAACTCCCCCATAAATGTTGCTTCTGAAAGAGAATCTCCTACAGATGCATATTCGAAAAGGCACGAAAAAAAAAACTGTGGCTGCAATCTGCAATCACTGTCACTTTTCTTGAACGGGGTACAATATAAAGCCTTTTTTTGATCAACAAACGGGTCGGTAAAAGATGTGCTTAACCTTCAGGAAAGGTGGTACTAATTATCAAAATATTATTTCACCTCAGAAGGCAATATATAAAACATTTATTTTGAGGTTAGCTATTTTTTTGCTATTTTAATACAATTTGGGACATCTAAATACAAATTATATGATGTAATGTAAATAAATAAATAAGTATGTCTGCACTTCTATAAATCAAAGACAAATATTTGTTTGGTCATTGTTTCTTAAAGAAGCTAATAGTTCAGAAAAATAGTGTCAATATATACAATTTATTTTAAAAATTTATAAAAAAAAAAATCATATTATTGATTTACTTGTTTTTCCACCATGGAGCAGAAATTATTAATTAAATTAATTAAAATGATAAGAAAAAAAAAACATAAAAATAAATGTCATGCGCAACAATCATGTGCTAATTCTAAAAAAAACAGAAACAATTATAAATAAAAATTCAAAATGTGCAAAACCCATGAGCTAACATGGATTTGTGCAAAAATATGGAACATTATTTATAATAAATAAATAAATAAAAACAGTAGGCCTACTACAATAACTTGAATATCAAATTCGGAAATTGTTATATGATTTTTGTCAAAATGCCAAAGGTTTCTGAGGTGGGACAGCCCAAAAATCAACACTTATATGGTTATTTCACCCCAAAATGAAAATGTTTTCAGCATTTATTCTCCCTCAGGTTGTTCCAAACCTGTAGAATTTCTTTCTTCAGCTGAACACATATTGTTAGTAAGAATGTGGATAACCAAACAGCTGTTGGTACCCATTGACTTCCACAGTAAAGTTCAGTTGAACAACTTAAGGAAGAGATAGTGATGGAAAAGTTTCATTTTTGAGTGAACTCTCCCTTCAGGCTAAATGGAGAAATGGAGTTTAAAACTAGTTATATTGTGCGCTATGATGCATTTATGTCATCGTACCCTTTTGGTGAAACATGGCCATTACTTTCACATAAACCTGCTTAACATATGCCTCTCGAGTGACAGATTGTGTACCTGTAGTAAGAGGAACATGTAAAATCCCGCGAGGACTGAAGGAGTTTAATTGACATTACTGTCAGGGATGATGTACGAGGGCATGCAGGTTCATATTATTAGTTTTTTTCAGGATTCATTGATATATAGCAAGTTCAAATGTTTATAAATGTATTTTCTGTCACTTTAAGATCAACTTAATGCATCCTAGCTGAATAAAAACATAGAACTTTATATTTTTTTAAGGACATTAACGTATTTTTAATGCATTGCCTATGTCAGGGTTTGGCAAGGGAGGACCCAGATGCAGAATTAACAGGGGAAACAGTTTATTAACAAGTGTGAAACACGGATGATGCACTAAGACAGTCCACAATAGGGCAGGGCTCACGACAGGAGAACAGGCGGATCAGAAGGAGATGGCTCCAGACTCTGTGGCAAAAGGAGACCTTGTAGCAACTCAAGTAGGAAGGGCCTGACCCGGTTGAAGGAACCCCTTGTAGCGCCCCAATGTCTGTCAGGTCAGAAGAACCAGCGACCAGGGAGGATTCCGGAAGCAGGGCAGGAACCAACACAGACACAAAGACAAAACAGGGGAGACAAGAATTTGACAGATAAAAGTAAACTTGCAAACCAATGCCTAGGGAGAAAAGAAAAATAAAAAAGGTGGGGAAAACCCCAAAAGGTTAAAGAACAAAAACACTAAACTACAAAGACTAGAACTAGACTACACATGGGAACAAATGAAAACTAAAAAAATAAGAGGGAACCAAATAAGATGCAAAATACTGATTAAAGAGTTCTAACAAGACTAAATATCCAAGCTAGAGACTGTACACAAGGCACACACAAAAACGAACCAGCCAGGACCAGAGGGAAATGATCACAATATAAAGGGAGCAGATCACACAAGGATCAGGTGAACAATTAGATAAACAAAGGACTAAACAAGGGGGCGTGGTGATTAGAAACAAGGAGGCAGGACAAGGGGAGCACATGGCCAACATAAACAAAGACACAACCATGTGCTCAGGCACAAAATGAACAGAGACACATTAAACAAAGATAGGACAGACAAGACTGTCAGGGCAGGATCCTGACAGTACCCCCCCTCCAAAGGACGCCTCCTGGCGTCCATCCTGGGTGGAGTCAAATGGGCCACAGGGTTGGTAGGGAGCCAAAATGGTACTGACTTGGGTGGTGGGTGGGAAGGGACCCATTGATGTCCAGGCCTGTAAGGAAACACAGGGGGTGGGACGGGAGAGGCGGAAAATGTTCCAGGGGAATGGTTTAAGGCTGACCAGGGTGGTGCCATCTTAGGGAAACTTTGCAGACCAGGACAGACAGAGGGTGGGTTAAGGGTGGGGGCATAGTTAGTGGCACCTCTACCAGCACATTTCACAGGTGAAGGTCTCCTACTGGACTGGGTATTACGGCCAAACTCCAGGGTATTCTTGGTAGGCAAGACATGACTAACAAGGGATTCGGAGGTGGCATCAACGAGAGGTTTAGGGCTCTCTGGAAGGGCCTCCTTGGACAGAACATGGACAGTTTTTGAAGGTACAGCATGAGAGATAAAAGTCATCTTCTGTGGGCTTTACATGACTGACAAGACTTTCAGGGTTGGCCTCCAAGGATGCGACAAGAACTTCTTCTGTAGTAGGGGGAGAGTCTGGAGTGGGCTCTGGGGATATAACAGGGATGCTCTTAAGGGCCACTGGACAAAGTTCAAATACTGACACTGGACAGCCCTTGGGATTTGTTGAAATGCCCTCCTGGGCTGCAGGAATAGGCTCAGGAACCGACTCTTGACTCCTGCTGGGGGATGACGAACTGCCCTCTGGGGCTATGAAGATTGACCATTGAACTGGCTCTTGACAGCCCTCGGGGGCTGCTAAACTACTCTCCAGAGCTGGAACTGGCACAAAGACGGTCTCAGGAACACATCCTGTGGCTTCTAAACGGTCCTCTGGGGCCATAGCAACAGGCTCTGGGATGGATTCTTGAGTACCCTTGGGGGCTGCAGGAACAGACTCATGAACGGATTCTTGGGTTACTGATGCTGACGCTTGACTGGCCTCTGGGGCTGCAGGGACTGGGTCTTCAGGAACAAACTCCTGGACTGGTACTGAAGCGGATTCTGAAGCAGACTTTGGAATGAACTGGGATGAAGACTCTAGACTCTGGTGAGGGGCTTGTGAAGATTCTGGAGGCTCCAGGGCGGAAGCATATTCAGTGCCTGAGGGGGCTGACGTCTTGAGAATGCCCTCCAAGGATATGACCGAAATAGTGGGCCGTTTAGGAGTGGTCTCCATCTCAGGCCTGACATGAGTGTTGGTGACAGAGCGAGGGGGCTGCTCAGGAGTGACATCGGTTACTATAACAGGAAAAACATGCTGCTCAGAACCTGCCTCCATGGCCATAACTGAAGCATCAGGCAACTTGGGATCCAGGGTAAGTATATGAGGGGTCTCTGAACAAAGGGTTCTAGCCATCCTTGTGCGGGACCTCCTAGCCTTACGTCCCCCAGGACCGGAATTTGTCATCTTGCCCACTTCTTGAGTGACTTGGACTGACAAACACAGAATTATCAAGACTCGGCATGACTGGCTTTGACTTAACTGGGACAGACTTGACAGACACCGGAACAGAGGTTGACTGGGAAACTTCTCTTAAAGCTACCTTGATGACTTCAGAAGGCTTTATTGACTCAGAAGCAGGAGCTGGCACTGAGCTACTCTCAGAGGCTGGAGCCAGCACAGAGGAGTCCATGGCAGCTGCAGCAACTTGGGCTGCCCTCTTCCTGCGGTTCCTTCGTTTCTCAGTGGGAGTCAGATGATGATCGTGGACTTGACTCGAAGAGGGAAGGAGGGCAGGTTGATGGTCACTGCTGATATCCTCTGGAGGATTAAGGATTTGCCAGTCCTTGCGGTGATGCACATAATTAGAGAAGTCCCAGAAATTCAGAATACGCAGCTGCTCCATCTCCCATCGAGGTAAGGGGTCATCCAGAGTGAGGTTGAAGGCCTCCTTCAGGGTTGCATCATCATATTCAAGGCCCCTAGCCATAGTCCAAAAGAATTGGGCATAGGACCGTGGTTCCTGGCCCTGCTGACGAAGCGATGCCAGTGCCTGTTGGAGCGCCAATCTCCCTTCCGCAGTGGCAGGTGGAACAATTTTAATACTCATTCTGCTGGGTCCTAGAATGGCTGGTTCGTTCTGTCAGGGTTTGGCAAGGGAGGACCCAGATGCAGAATTAACAGGGGAAACAGTTTATTAACAAGTGTGAAACACGGATGATGCACTAAGACAGTCCACAATAGGGCAGGGCTCACGACAGGAGAACAGGCGGATCAGAAGGAGATGGCTCCAGACTCTGTGGCAAAAGGAGACCTTGTAGCAACTCAAGTAGGAAGGGCCTGACCCGGTTGAAGGAACCCCTTGTAGCGCCCCAATGTCTGTCAGGTCAGAAGAACCAGCGACCAGGGAGGATTCCGGAAGCAGGGCAGGAACCAACACAGACACAAAGACAAAACAGGGGAGACAAGAATTTGACAGATAAAAGTAAACTTGCAAACCAATGCCTAGGGAGAAAAGAAAAATAAAAAAGGTGGGGAAAACCCCAAAAGGTTAAAGAACAAAAACACTAAACTACAAAGACTAGAACTAGACTACACATGGGAACAAATGAAAACTAAAAAAATAAGAGGGAACCAAATAAGATGCAAAATACTGATTAAAGAGTTCTAACAAGACTAAATATCCAAGCTAGAGACTGTACACAAGGCACACACAAAAACGAACCAGCCAGGACCAGAGGGAAATGATCACAATATAAAGGGAGCAGATCACACAAGGATCAGGTGAACAATTAGATAAACAAAGGACTAAACAAGGGGGCGTGGTGATTAGAAACAAGGAGGCAGGACAAGGGGAGCACATGGCCAACATAAACAAAGACACAACCATGTGCTCAGGCACAAAATGAACAGAGACACATTAAACAAAGATAGGACAGACAAGACTGTCAGGGCAGGATCCTGACAGCCTAATCGTTTACCACAATGGCTTATACCAAAGTGGTATGCTAGTACTTTTTAGAGATATTATTATAGTGCACTTTTAGAAAAAAGGTACAAAAGTTGTTACTGTGGCAGTTAAAACACACAAATATGAACCATTTAGGTACTAACATGTACGTTTAAAGGGATAGGTCACTTAAATTTCTTTCCTCCGTTGAACACAAAAGAAGATATTTTAAAGAATGTTGGTGACCAAACAACTGATGGTAGCCATTAACTTCCATAGTAAATCTTTTCCGTGCTATAGAAGTCAATGGCTACCGTCAACTCTCTGGTCGCCAGCATTCTTCAAAATATCTTCTTTTGTGTTCAACAGAAGAAAGCAACTCTTTTTTTTTTTGGTGAACTGTCCCTTTAAGGTATTAATATGCACCCTTCTGGAATAAATAAGTTACAAAAGCATACATTTTTAAAAGTGCAATGTTACAAATGAGCTCTCATATACAAAAAAACAAAAACAAAACATTGGTGTGACCCTGGAGCACAAAATTGAGATTTATACACCTTCTGAAAGCTGAATAAATATCTTTCCATTGATGTGTGGTTTGTAAGGATGGAACAATATTTGTCTGAGATGCAACTATTTGAAAATCTGGAATCTGAGGGTGCAAAAAAACTAAATATTAAGAAAATCATCTTTAAAGTTGTTCAAATTAAGTTCTTAGCAATGCATATTACTAATCAAAAATGAAGTTTTGATATATTTACGTTAGGAAACGTTCATGGAACATCATCTTTACTTAATATCCTAAAATAAAAATATATAATTTTGACTCATACGATGTATCGTTGGCTATTGCTATAAATATACCTTATGACATTTAGTGCTCCAGGGACACAAAAGTGGTGATAAAATGAAGCTGCGTACACCATTCTTCCAGAATCAGAGCATCATTTTGCAGCTTGTATGTTAAAGTAATGCACTTTGTGCTCAGCGTGTCTTGAATTATCGAGGGGCTTGTTCCCCGTACTGTACCCAGGGCTCCGATGAGACACATGAAAAATAGAAGAACCACACAGAAGAGCACATTCATATTCATCTTCCTCTCGATCTTGCTGCTCTTGTACCTGGACCCGCTGTAGCTTAACATGGATTTGTTCTCATGTCCTGCAATCAATAAACCATGGCGTAAAAACAAGAACATTTGTAAAATAGCAACGGCCATTTATAAGCCATGCCATGTGTATAATTTAACAAGAGAGAAACAGTGGGCTACAGAAAACCTCAGCTGCCATCTGTGTGTGATATAATGCAGCTTTTATAATCAAGTAAGCCGTCGCATGATCATGTTACAGACAGCTTCATTGGTTCTAATGGGAGATCGTTCTAGTTTGTTGTGTCGCTGCCGGTGGAAATGGGATGTTAAAGACTTAAAACAGACAACGTTTACACTGTTAGATGCTACAGTCACAGTATATTAGGCTCTATCCTTACTAATGAGGATCAGGGATGAAGAATGAAAATCGTGAGTTGGGGAAACTAAGGAAAAGAATGGGGAAGAAATTAAGAAAGTCAAATCAAATTCTGAACCAAGGCTGCATTGAAACGCTTAATTTTTTTTGGAAATTGATCGTTTTTATTTTTCTTGATTCTTTGATAATTAGACATTTCAAAACAGAATTGATTGAAAATAGAAATCTTTTGAACAACATTATACATGTCTTTGCTCTCACTTTTAGACTGACTCAATGCATCCTTGCTGAATAAAAATATAGAACAATTTCTAGGACATTTACAAGTAATTTTAGCACATAACCTAATCGTTTAGCACACTGGCTTTTTAAGGGATATTACAAAAGTACACTCACGGAAAAAAGGTACAAAAGTTGTCACCGTATCCTCGACCTTTCAAAACAAACCATTTAGGTACTATTATCTACATGTAAGATAATACCACTGTATGTGCTTTTAAAGTGATAGTTCTTCCAAAACTGAAAATAATGTCATCATTTGCTCACTCTCAAGGTTTTCCAAACCTGTATGAATTTCTTTCTTCCGTTCAGCACAAAAAGAAGATATTTTGAAGAATGCTGGTGACCAAACAACTGACGGTAGCCATTGACTTCCATAGTATTTTATTTTGGTCAATGGCTAACGCCAACTCTCTGGTCGCCAACATTCTTCAAAATATCTTAAATATCATGTTCAACAGAGGAAAGAATCTCATGCATGTTTGGAACAATAAGGTACATAGTTGTGCATTTTGGAAAGCACCTTGAGTTTATTATGCATAACATTAATTATGTTTAAATGCTGTGCATCACCACAAAATAATGGCATGCATGTAATATAGTATGTGTAAGTAAATGAAGTGTATTTCATGTGAGCACACAGTATTGTGGTGATGAAATATACCTGCATAGACTACCATTCCAGCTGCGTCATCAGTATTTCTCCTCTTATCAGTCTTCTCCCTATGACATCAAACACAGCCTCTTCCTTTAGTCTCCCAGACTAATTACCTCTGTGTGCCACGTGAGGAACGGGCCCGACTTTGAATGGAGGAGCAGGATAAGAGCTTTATGAGGCTTGGGAGCATCAGAATAATCTCTAAGCATGATAATAACCCAGTTAATATGGCTATAATGGGACAAAAAAGGGACTAAATGTGTTTTCCAGCATACTTTGTGCCCTGGATGTGCGGGGAAACTTCGCAAAACAGAGATTTAAAGGAATAGTTCTAGCAAAAAAAAAAAAAATTGGTTGAATATGTCCCCACTCTCAGGGCATCCAAGACGTAGATTTGTTTGTTTCTTCATCAGATTTGGAGAAATGTAGCAGTGCATCACTTGCTCAGCAATGGATGCTTTGCAGTGAATGGGTGCCGTCAGAATGAGAGCTGATAAAAAGCTTTCGGCATGTATATAGTGCATGATCTGTGCAGATTTCTCTCCTGATTCAGACCAGACCGTTTTTTTTTCACTGGAAAAGCACTATTATAGATTATGAACTCATATTTAAGCAACAGTTCGAAATTAAAGGAATAGTTCGCCCGAAAAAAAAAGTCAATATTTAATCCCCATAAAGCTGTTCCAAACCTGTGCAAGTTTCTTTCTTTTTTTTTCTGTTGAACACAAAAGATGATATTTTAAAGAATGTTTGTAACCAAAGAGTTGACGGTAGCCATTGACTTCCACAGTATTTTTTTTTGCCATACTATGTAAGGTGTGTATGTCAATGGCTACCTATCTTTTTTTTTTTTTTTTGCATTCTACATAAATACAGGTTTAGAACGACATGATGATGCATAAATTGTGACAGAATTAAGATTTTTATTTTGGCAAACTGTCACTTTAAAAACCTCTTATGATAGATTTGTTTTTTTAGAAACATGAAGCTTTTGTCTTCTCCAGATGTTAACTGATGGACTGGAGTGCTGTGGATTATTGTGGTGCTTTTATCAGCTGTTTGGACTCTCATTCTGACGGCATCCATTCACTGCAGAGGATATGATAAATTTTCAGCAGATTTTCATTTTTTGGTGAACTGTTCCTTTAATCCGCTGATGCTGCATTGTGTCCACTACTAAAACCAGTTTGTGACCATTTATGTATGCTACATCTATGACCTTTGACCCATTATTTTAGATGGCTGTCCTCTTTAAATGCTCACGCATCAGCCTCTGAAATATTAATCATGACTTTCTATCGCAATGGACAGATTGTAGCTCTCAGAAGAACATTGGCAATGGTTATCTACATGTTTTTAAGTTGAGAAGAAGCATGAACATGTTTCCGTTTGTGATGCATCCGAAGGTTTAAACCGTTTCCCTGGTTAGCGAATGACAAATGTGAAGGCCAAGCAAATGCTGTTGATTGGTGTGGATCTGACAAAAGAGGCAGTCATGATGGAGTCGTGATGTAGTTAATCGTGCATGAAATTGAGTGATTTGCGTCAAACTGATTTTAGATACTCACACATAACCTTTGAACAGGTAGAGGTTGTTGTTGGGGTTTTCACACACTACGGTTCGCTCAAATGTTTGAGGTTGAAATAGTTCACCCTGAAACACAATCACAGAGTCATGCTTTATGAACTTATGAGTCAGCAGATCTGTATAATGAAACTTCAGTTAAAAACTAAGGTATGAAAACACACAAAACCTGATTTTTTTTTTATTAAATAAATAATTATTTTATTCTGCATTAATCTATAAAGGATTCATTAAACTGATCAAAAGTGAAGGTCAAAGACATTTATAATGTTCCAAAAGATTTCGGTTTCAAATAAATGCTGTTCTTTTGAACTTTCTATTCATCGGTGAATCCTGAAAAATAAAATGCATCACAGTTTCCACAAAAATATTTTTTTTAGATTAAGTATTAATCAAAATGAATTAAAACAGTGGAATGCAAACTCAGAATAAAACGCAAACCTGCAACAATTAAATATGTTAAATAACACAAATAATCCCATTTTATTAACTAATGTCTTTGTTTCTGACCTGTGATGATCCAGTTACTTTAAATAAACTAGCAATTGTGCTGAAGAGTGTTAAACTTTCTTCTCCTCACACAAATGTGAACTTACTTTTCCTTCAGCCTGAGGTTTATTCATTACACTTTTTGGTGTGAAAGGGCCTTGCATTCGCTATAAATAGAACTTCTCACATTAAAAACACTCAAGCCCTGCTCATATTTTAAAAGTAACGCAAAAGTAACGTAATGCATTACATTCCATAAAAAGTAACTAAGTAAAGTAATTAGTTACTTTTTTAGGAAGTAACACAATATTGTTTTAAAAGTAACTTTCCCCAAAACAGGGAGTAATGATGCTGAAAATTCAGCTGCGCATCACAGACATAAAATATATTTAAAATATATTGGCATACAGTTAAAATATATTAATATATTAAAATATAACATTTATTGTTAATGGTATATCTACACAATATAAGTGTTTTTATTGTACTTTTGATCAAATAAATGCAAACTCTGGAACACGAGGCTTTCAACATTTTTAAAAAAATGTGTTATATTATAGTATAATATAGTTTTGTTTTTTAGTCAGAAGCAGATTTGTCACATACAGTAAACTCAAACTGTAAATCTATTATTTTTTAATAATGGTCTTGGGAGAATTTTACTTTAATCTTGGTAAATCTTTGATATCTTGAGCACAATGAGAGATATTTTTTCGATTATCGGGATCTTTTTGAAAAAATAATAAAAACTGAACAGCGCAAGACCTGAGATCTTCTGTGTGTTATATTATAATGGTATATATTTAACTTGATTTAACACTCTATCAAAGACGCGTCCATGTCCTGATGTTTCCAGTGTAGCTGTAAGAGTTAGACTTTAATGCATATATATTTGTGAAACTCTCCATTAGGATCGGATGTGTGCAGAGATGATCTGGTTAGAGAGCACTCTCACAGACATCCTTCCATCTCCTCTCCTCGAAACACATCTGCTTCCTGCCAGAAGACCAGAATTAATGCCTCACTCGCAGCACTTCTCATGCATTGTGGGCTCTCGGTGTCTGTCTATAACGTAGAAATGCACAGACACACTTCAGTATGATTATGAATACATGAAGTGTAGACAGCAGATTACTTTCAGTGCAAGGTGGATTACTTACCGATTCCAAATTACATGACACAAATTGTAGTTAGTAAAGTAATGCATTACATTGTACATTTTAGGTAATGTAATCAGATTACTTTTGATTTATTGTATTGATTTAAGATAATCTAGTACCGTATTGATGCAATGAGTGAGGAAATATATTAAAAAATAAAGAGAAAAATACAAATATTTAATTCGCTGTTATCAACAACATGAAGTGCATTAAACTTTGTCTTAAGGTACTAGAGAGTTTGTGAATTTAATGTAAAAGCTAATAATTAAATCATAAATGTATATTAATTTTAAAAAAATGTAAAAAAAAAAAATATATATATATAAAAATAACAACAATCAACAAATGCCAACAAAACCGGAAGAATGTGTATAACTATTTTAGAAAGGAGAATTTTTAAAAGTTCTACAAATTTATAACAATTGAACACAATTAAGGGCATTACATTCTGGCTTAAGCAGTTATTAGTATTAAAAAAATATATTTTTCACATTACAGCAATATGAGATTTTTAGTGAAATTATTTAATTACAATTATGCACAATTAAGGAGATTAGATTCCTATTAATGCAATATAGTATTATTATTTTCTATATATATATATATGTATATATATATATATTTTTTTTTTTTTTTTTTCATGACAATAATAAGCATTGGTAGGGAATATATACTTATTTGTCTTGCAAATGTCACAATAAAATTTCCTTATGATTTTATATATATATATATATATATTGTCTTTTGACAAATTGTGATCAAATAAACTATTCAGTCCCCACAGCCTGTTTTCCTTAATGCAAATTTTAAATTATTAGACCAAAGTAAAGGCAATTAATTAATTGTGATGTTTTTACAAATCAAACCGCTGACAAAAGAATCAGACAAGACTAATGCTTTTTTGTGCCAAGCAAGCATTTCTCTGAACGAAGTGGCTGATGTCTGTTTCAGATAGTGGTGAGAGATAAATCATGCGCTCCTCCAGAAGGACTCACTGTTTGCAGTCTGCGATTAGCAAGACGTCTATTTCTGGCGTTTCACTGTCAGTCAAAATGTGTCAGTGTTAAAAAACGACGATGTGTGAGACAAAATCTGCTCTTGAAATCTGAATGAGAGACAACACCTCAAAGCATTTCACTGCGATTTTAACTCGTTGCATGCACACAGCGTCTTTAAAGTGAAAAACTACAGTGTCTAGAGTTAAAATATAATCATTCCCAGCATGCAATTTACAATAACAATTCACCATAATCAATCACAATCACAATTTCTGCTCTCTAACTGTAAGTCCTCATTCTATCACTGCCACTGTCTGGGATCTATGTTTTAAATTCAATGTTTCTGTTTTTTTTTTTTGAGCATCTCAAAGCATGCTTTTTCAATCTAATCCACCATTATATCTGCTCTGTATCCTACTAACATTTTTGTGATACAACTGCATGTCATGTCAAACGTCAAAGCTTGTGCATGCTAATCTGAGTCAGCCAACCTGACAACTATCTGTTAAAGTTTGCCCTTGTTTGCAGCAGGTGTATTTCTTAATGAAAGTTTGGGAGCAGCATGTTCTATCGCAAGGAGAGGGATCTATAAATAACTCCCAGCGACGATTCTCCCTGCATCCCTCCTCTACACCAACTGCCCTCTTCTCTCCATACATATGTCTAGGAGCCTGATTATAGACTGCAAGCCAAAACCTGTCTTTTATTATGGGTGTCTGCTAAAGCATGCATCAGTATTATTGTTGCCAGAGGCGTCATGCCCATTCAATCTGCCCTCTGATAACTTTTATGCAACTGCCAAAAAACAGAAGATATATATATATATATATATATATATATATATATATATATATATTACATTTGATAAGTACAGAATAGTTCACTCAAAAACTAGTTTGTTTCTTTATCAGGTTTGTAGAAATGTAGCATTGCATCAGTGTCTCAGCAATGGATGCTCTGCAGTGAATGGGTGCCGTCAGAATGAGAGCTGATAAAAACATCACAATAATCCACAGCACTCCAGTCCATCAGTTAACATCTGGAGAAGACAAAAGCTTCATGTTTGTAAGAGACAAATCTTTGTTATTCAAATGTTTTTAAATTTTAACTTTTCTTGACAAAATAATGCATATAAACGCTTCCTTCAGTTTTGGACATATTTCTCTCCTGATTCAGACGAGGCAACTTTTTAACTGGAGAAAGCAAAATTACAAATGTTTGTCTTCTCCAGATGTTAACTGATGGAGTGGAGTGCTGTGGATTATTGTGATGTTTTTATCAGTTGTTTGGACTCTCATTCTGACGGCACCCATTCACTGCAGAGCATCCATTGCTGAGCAAGTGATGTAATGTAAAATTTCTCCAAATCTGATGAAGAAACAAACCCCTTCCTAGTCTTGGATGCCCTGAGAATGAGAACATTACAATTTCTAAAATAGTCTCCCTATAAGGATGTTGCATTTTGATGAAAAATGTTATTTTGTGATTTGTTTGTAACCAAGGTTTTAAGTGATTTTACAAAAATAAAATAACAAAATAATAATTTGCCAACAAGGCAACCAAAGAGAAATGTATTATACTGTCTATCAGCTTTTTTATTAGATTTTTTTCCTTATAATTAAAAACTATTGGGTGTGAAGGCACTGAAGTTGTAAGCACAGTAAAACATTAAGTGACATTTTATATAAATAATAATGGTTATTTTTATTTGGGTGTTTTCCCCCCATAAACACAATTAGTGTTATTAAAAAATCAATTCCGGCACCCATTCATGAAAAAGTCAAGTTCAGTTCAGTCACTCGAGTTCAATTTTGCTTGGCTCAATCAATTATAAAAAATGTACTGTATTTTATATTAGGATTTGAATCCAGTCTCTATGCATACCAAAAAAATCACAACTCACAGTCTTAAGAAAAGTCCAAGATTTGTCATTATTAAGCCTTCAAAAGAAAAACAAAACAGTGTATGATGCATAGCATGCGGGCTTGGAACTAACCACAAACTCTTAGTGTTACACTTTATTAAATAATCCATCTCATATCTAGACAGCAACTTCAGTACCTAGCATCATCAAAACAAACACCCAGAACACCTCAGAGTGAGCACAACTCTTCAGAAAGTGATAAAGTCCTGTTTACTAAATGAACATGACGAATAGCATCTTATTTTCTTGAATATTGCACAGCTGTAAAAATGCTCAGCAGGAGTGAATTAAACAGCCAAGATGGAATAAGCATCACTTTGTCTGCCCTGAGCTGTTTTAAATGAAAATGGGTTTGACTATGTGTGTGAACAATATTATAAAACTCTCTCCCTTTGGGGTAGAATAGGAACTAATCAATCATAACCGCTGGAGGAAAGCACCACAGTTCATTCAAGTTCAATATGGGAGGGAAACGTGCACATTACAAGCATTAGCAACACTGTACAGCGTAAAACCGTGTGAAATATTAGATTAGCGTAATGATTTTGTTGCTTTCAGACAGAAGGTCCCCTTGTGGAGCCAGTGGAACGAGGGATTGTCTGACTGCTGGGAACCGTTTGAAATTGAATTGTTTATTTACCGGTATGAAAATCCAGCATGATAAAGCAATGTCATAAAGAGAAAACAGGCCTTACAAAGAAACTGAATTAAAACATTGCTATGGTTCTTGTGCGTCATGAGGCATAAGCACAACAGATGCTGCCTGCGCATTTATTCTCATGAATATTCTCTTGCTAGACTAAACACATTTTATTCATGAAACGTGGCGTATTTAAGGAACAACACTTGATTGCACAAATAATATTGCTTTTATAGTACAACAATATACAAGTAGTAATGAAAATGCTCTGAAATGAAGCCATAGCAGAATCAACTGTTGCTGTGAGCAACACGAAGTAGTGGTGTTTTGATCCTGAATGCTTCTCCAAATCTGTCAAGTCAAGTTTTTAAATGACTCAGTTAAATGACATCAGTAAACATCAGGGGAAGTTGTGGCCTAATGGTTAGAGATTCGGACTCCTAACCCAAAGGTTGTGAGTTCGAGTCTTGGGTCATCATCAAAACGGTTAACTAGATTATTCAGTGACTCACTCATGTGAATCATGGTTTATGAACAAATCGGTAAAATGACGTCATCGAACCGGTTGAGGGAATAGGCTTGTTTGAGATGAGCAAAATCTGTGCAGAACCGATCACCGCGAGATGCATGCCGGTTAGAAAAGTGTCCGAGTTACGTCCGCCTTGCTCTGATGTCATGTTGACGTGTGCCAAAAAACTCTGGTGACGGCGAGGCGGCTGTGTCGGATTGAGCAGTCGAGCGCTGTTGCTCTCCACCGACTGCGCTGATCAAAAGCATGATGGGAAACGACTGACTGATGACACAGCTTAATGCTCATTAGCTGAGAATGACAACTGATACACTTTCTCTTTATTCTAAGAATTAGATTACCCATTTATTTATTTATATTAACATGCGAACTAAACAAAAACAAAACACGCCTAGTGAAGTTAAGAATTAGGACATGCGTTTATTTTTTTTTCTCTTAATTAGAATTCTTAATTGTTAAAATTTTCACTTTAATTCTATTGTATGTTGGTGTGAATTAATAAATCAATCCATTAAAAATATACATGCACACATACACGCATACATCTCTAAATGAACGGTTTAGCCATTAAGCCTCATCTTTGTGTGGTTTCATCTGAGAAGTGTCAGGGTCTTGCTTAAAACAAGGGAAGAAATTCTTAAAAATGTTTGCTACAAAACAGCTTTGACTTGCATAGTATGGATAGGATGGTTGAGTGAATTATTCGATGACTCACTCATATGAATCACAGTTTATGAACAAGTCGGTTAATGACATCATCGAACCGGTTGAGTGAATTATTCATTGACTCACTCATACGTATAAGACTTGTCTGTAGTACAGAAAGTTTATAAATGTACTACAGTTATTGCTCTAGTTACAGTCTACCAATAATAATGGGAGAAACTGATATTTATGAAGTGAATTATGAATTCCAAATGACACAGAATATTAAACAGCTGGAAGAAACTGATTAACACAATCATGCCATCTAAACGCTACACTGGTTGATCTGATCACGGATAGAGTTACACGAATGAGGAATTGTCTCCTCTCTAAATGAATGCTGTTGTGCTAACAACCTTGAGTGGAAACAAAAGAACTTACATCATCAATAAAGCTCACCAAAGACTCTTCTTCCTATGACAGCTCAAAAAGTTTTGCTGTATCAAAGAACTTATGGCTTCAGTTCTATAGAGCAGTGATAGAAAGTGTATTAACTTTTTCAATCACACTGTGGAATGGCAACTCTACAGATCAGCAGAAGAAGCTGGAGGACAATATTGTGCTCACTGCTGCGAAAAGCATTGAATAACCGTCTCAAAGCAAACAGTGAAGGCCTGAAATTTCAGGATTCTACAAACAGTTATACCTTCCGCAACATCACTGTAAGAAGAATTACTGTTAAGTATATATTATGCATTTAGGTTGATTTACTAATGTTAGACAATGTTTTTGATGTAAACACAACAGTATATTTATATATGACCATTTTTAGGTTACCATTTCAGGGCACATTACTTGACAAGTATTTTGTGTGCATGGATGATGGATTTGTTCCATGCAAACACACAGCTGCTGGCTTCTTAAGATGTTAATTGATGGACTGGAGTGGTGTGGATTACTTGTGGATTATCGTGATGTTTTTATCAGCTGTTTTATCAGACTCTCATTCTGACGGCACCCATTCACCGCAGAGCATCCATTTACTAGAAAAGTGATGCAATGCTATATTTCTCCAAATCTGATGGAGAAACAAACTCATCTATATGGATTTCTCAAAGGCAATTGATTATTTTTTATCAGCAAATTTATATTTTTGGGGAACTATTCCTTTAGTGCACACCAAATAAATATATTTCAGAAATATGCATTGCAATGGTAACCTAAAGATTTTAATATCTAAATAAACTGGTTTTGTTGAAGTCTCAATAAAGTTTTCAGTGATGCCATATTGTTTTTGAGTTCTAAACAAACGAACAACTTTCGGTGGTCAGTTCTTAAAATAACCATTTTTATTTAGTGTGAAGAACATTTCAATAATCTGAAGAACCTTTTAGAAAGAACTGGTTCTGCAATGGTAAGATTCATGTTAAAGGTTCTTCATGGAGCCATCAAAGTCAATAACAAACCTTTATTTTTAAGAATTTACCTGCATCTGTATTACCCCTCTACAAGGCATTACATTTTCATAAAAGATTATAAACACAAAGCATGTCTTTTCTTTGGAATAACATGCATCCATATACAACAAGACAAGAAACAATTATAAAGTTAATAAATAAGGTCAAAAAATAAATGCATTCAAGCCTGCCAAGCTGAATGAATATAACCCAGCTGTCCAAAACTGAGACGTGCTTAAAACAACAGCAAACACACACACACTGTGAATAATAGAAATGGCAAAAGAGGCAGCTTTTCTAACAGCCCCTCTGGGCACGACAAGCATGTCAGGACAGCAGCAGGTTTGAGTTTAGGACTGACCCGAGTCTGTGCCGCTCCTGTGCCGCTTGGCCACCTGGGCACGCCATACGGAAACACTCCGGGAATCACAAATGGAGCAGCAGCTTAGCTCAAAATAAAATGAAAGTCAATAAGTAACCATGGCAATAAGTGATGGATTTGGAATCTCTTTTGGAAGTAAAAATATATCTCAGGGTGTACCTGAGACTGCTGTGAAATCTCTCTCTCTAACCCCTCGACTCTCAGTCCTTTTACTATTATTTTCCCACCAGCTATTCATTCATTTTAAAATAGATCTAAACGATGCTGTCTCTGATGCAACACAATGATGAGGACCTCGTCAAAATGCACACAATGCGTCGGATGCAAGACATTGTGCAGCTCTTCAAAAGAAGGGGAAAAAAATCTCCCACACAAATTTTATTTCTAGGTCAGAAATTCCCATGGGGTTTCGAAACACAGATGAAGTGAAACACAAATTCAAGCGAGCCTGCGCCACGACAGAGCTCACAGAAAGAGAGAGAGCGAGGGAGGGATGGCTGGTAGAGATTTCAGATGCCGTATAAATCTCAATAAAAAAAAAAGACCCTTATGACTGGTTTTGTGGTACTTGGTCACATATTATTAATTTATTTTAGGCTTATAGTTGTGATCTGTTTACCTGCTGAAGCAGGGCGTATTGTTGAGCTGTTGGTCAGTCTGATATCTCCGGAAGTCCTCCCAACCATCCTTGACATCGGTCAGTGCCAGGATGACCAAGTGGGAATGAGAGCCACCTCCGACTGGAACGTGTTCACTTCCGGGACGAAATTCAAGATGGCCGGGCCCATTAAGTAAATGTTGGCCATTCGGTGGAACTGTTTGGATAACTTCATTGGGATGAAAGACCACAGTCTGTATTTGTTGGTTTTGATGGCTTTGCCCTCTTACCGGCGGTTTGTCTGCTCACGTTTCTTCTGATCTTTAAAGGGTAAGTTGGAGACCACTGTCCTGACGTGTCTGCGTCTGTGCCACATCCAGCCCTGCTTTAGTTTGGGTTTGTCCAGGTCATGACGTCCCAGCTAAAACAAACCTCCCCTGCATGATAGAAATCCCAAGGGTCTTCCTAAGACCTCCAGCACAGAAACTGTAATTTATAAGAAGCTGCCCTGCACGCCTCTCACATCACCTGTACGAGTGAGGCTTAAAAAGAAGTACAGAGAAAAAGAAAGAGAGAGAGAGAGAGAGAGAGAGAGAGCGAGGGACAGAGAAAGAGAGAGAGAGAAGAACTCCTCTGACCGCTCTCTGTGGGAACAAACAGCTGTGTGAGGTGAAGGTGTGCTGTCAGAGCACTGCAGGCCAAAGAATCAAAGATTCACAAACACACCACACTGACACAATTACATTAATCAAAGCTCTGAGCAGCATATACTCCAGCTCAAGAAATAACAGTGTATCTTCTTATGTTCACTGCAGAAGCAACCCTCAAGCTCGCAGTCAAAGGCATGGGCACTCTTGACTGAATATGCTTTCCTTACTTAAAATAAGTGAATACATTTCTTAATGTGCATCAAAAAAGACTTGGCCAACCAACAGACAGATCTCCTTTCACAGCATCTGAAATGCTTGTTTTGTCATTCTAAAATGCTTGAGCAATGTCTCGTCAAAGCGCTTCCTTATAATCAACTCTCAGAACTGCGTTCCTAAACAGCAGGCTCTGAAAATAAGATAACATGACCAAGTTTTGTCTTTGATTCCTAACTTTGGATGGAAACATAGCTAGTGGCTGGCTACCCGTTTTTGAGAATAAAAATAACAATCATTTAAAGGACAACAAAATTTATACAAGTGGCTCCTGATGATGTATTCAGCTGTTATGAAGCGAAACGATCAGTCTGTGCAAGAAACAGAACATACTTTACAACATTAACATTAGGGTGCAAAAGGGTCACAGTTGATCAGAGATCCATACAGATCAGGCAACGCTTCAGCACACATGTGATTTGCATTAATTCTTAAGTGTAACCATCATAGACTGAAAGTGTATCATTTGCATTTTCCAGTTTACACATTCAAGTGATTTTAAACCATTCAAGCAAAAGAGAACTCGCATGAAGCGGGCACACGCAGAGATGATAAACATGATTTCTCTTTCACGTCTCTTTTTGCTTGAATGGATACGTACACACAAAGTTATGTTAAAATTCTCATCTCTGCAAGCACTCTCTTAATAAACACAGTTGGTTATGTCTTAAGTGACTGTTGAGATGTGTGTGAGTATATTCGGTTCGTGCATTTGTTCTTAAAGTGACAGCAGCCTATAAATAACTGCTGCTGTCTGCGTCATTAATGCTAATGAAATAACAAAATACAGCCTTGACAAAGATTAATCTATATTTAATTTACGAAGTGAAAACTATTGTCTTATTTTACCCTTAATTGTTATATTTCTGTACCTTAATAGTACTACTGTTACTGACTTTATTTGTAACTTTTTGTTGTAGGCCTATTCATCTATGCTTGTCATTTGTGTATTTGTTCTCATTATATTATTGACTTTATTACTTGTGGTTTTGGTGTGATATGGAAGTACTAAAAGTACGCTTTCAGTAATAAATGAAAAACAAACTTTTTTTTTTTTGCAGATCCAAAAACAATTATTTGACCCATGACTCAAAATCGGTACTATGATCTGAACCTTGAATTTTGTGCTTAGTTGCACAACTAATTATTACCTGTAATCAAGAACCTCAGACAAACAGGGGAATCCTACTTTTCCATGAACAGGTTCTTCTGGACAGTTGGTTTTAAAGAAACTTTCATTTCTGAACTGTGGGTCAGTATAGACTGTATAGGTGAGCTTTCCAAAATAACATCTTTAGACATGGTCACATTGGAGAGATTTCACACACAAATGTGTCACTCTATATTGTCAATAGAGTAGCAATGTATGAACACAGAAAGTCACCTTAAAACCAATCCGCTATCAGTTCGTCGATGCAATGAATCCGCAAATTCAAACTTCCTACGGATCCGTGGATTCCTATAAATGTAATTTTCTCTCTGAGGAACCATGCCTGCATGAAGCCATGCCTTTAAAACAGACTACTTCTGCTATAATCACTGCACCTACAGCTACTGCATTTGCACTTGAAATGACTAATATATAAATACCATACTGTGATTAAAAGCATATCGGTCTCAGTGCATTCTGCCCAAGCAGTACAAGCGTGCGCACACACACACACACACACACAGAGCCCGATCTGCAGCTGTCACTAGCTGACACGGCCCTGCAGCGCACCATGTGTTGTGTAAGTCTGATGGAAGCAGAGGTTCAGTAGTGGAGGACATGGCTGTCTCGTCCCAGGACGGCTGGCCCTCTTGTTTTGTGTGGCACGGTGACACAGCTGTTATAGTACAGCATCACTCCTCTCCCTCCGTCTCTTTCTCTGTTTCCTTCCCCTCCCTTCCATCCCTCCTCTTCCTGACAAATAGGACAAAGATCTGTGAATCCCTAATTCCTCCAGTGGCACAGAAGCATTGAAGAGCGGAAAGCATCTGGTTATTCTGCTCTTCTCTTTTCATCAGCCCTCTCACGAAGAGGAGACTTGCTTATAGGTCTCATGTGCATTTCCATCTCCCCTGAGGACGAAGTTGTGGCTCAGAGCGTGCTCTTTCCAAGCCCAGGAGACAGCTCAGTTATATGCCATTGAAAGGTGAAGTGTGTGATCTTTTTTAATACTTTCCAGTTTAATATGCAGCGAAGCAGTTATTTCCTTGAAGTGTAAATATAGAGACTCTCTGGCTCGAAACATCGCTCTGATTGCTTGAGCATCCCGGCCAGCCTGACACAGTAATACACAGCCAATAGCATAAGTTTGGGGGCGGGGCTATCTATCTGACATGGGGAAAAGATGCTACTTGTGAATACTTTATGTATTTATAACAATAAAAACAAATGAGAGATATCCAACTCACAAGTTCTCGTACCATCAGTGGTACCTCGAAATTTGCAGCTTGTTTAGGATATTATTAAGCAATCAGACAGATGGGAAAACAATGAATAATAATAATAATAATAATAATAAAACAGACTTACGGTAAAGAGGCGACCTTTTATGCTCACCAAGGCTGCATTTAATTAATTAGAAATACAGTTAGAACAATAAATTGTGAAATATTTTTTTTAGTTTTCTATATGAATATCTGATAAAGTGTCATTTATTTCTGTGATGCACAGCTGTATTTTCAGCATCATTCCTCCAGTCTTCAGAAATCATGATAATATACTGATTTGACACTCAAGAAACATTTCTTAATATTAATGTTTTTTTTTTGTTTGTTTAAAATATTTTTCAAAATAATTCGAAATAGAAATCTTTTGTAACATTACAAATGTCTTTCCTGTCACTTTTAATCAATTTAATGTGTCCTTACACAAATAAAAATACTTACTGACCTAAGATTATTTTTGCAGTAGTGCATTATTATTATTATCATGTTGGATTACTTGCCATGGGATACAAACAATATGTCATATATAAACTGTTTTAGATAGTAATGCTGGCAGAAAAGTTCTTAAAAACAATATATATATATAAGATCAGGGTTTGAACCTGGGTCTCTTTGCATACTTAATGAAATATATGACTAGACTAGTGAGAGATTAATGGGATCTTTTCGCAGGTGAAAAATATGAGAAGCAGGAGACTGGACACTATCTGAGAGACACTGAGACTGTAAAGAGGAAGTCTCAGGGTAGAGTTGAGCGATGGCGTCTGTAATGGTGCCTCTATGGCAGTGCTTCAGCTGGCCGCTGTGCAGACTTTTACTATTTAATTACATCAGCTCCCGTCACACTGACTGCCAACTCCAGCGGTGAACGTGCAGCCCTGTCTTTAAGACAGCCGACTTGTTCTCTCACTTCCTGGCTGAGATCTCCATGGCAGCCACACTTGACATTGAGCATAGTGTGTGGCTTCATTGTTCTTTCACATCGTTAGCGTCAGGGCCATTAAGAAAGACAGAAAGTTAGTCCTCAGGGGTAAAACCCTGACTTCTGAATACGGAAATACAATTAAAAAAAAAAGCTAAAAAAGATTATTGGATTACATTTGAGAAGAAAAAACTATTCCAATCCTTTGCATTCATTGATTAAATTAAATTAATTAAAATACGTTTGTAATACAGTTTCTAAAATAAATAGGTTTAACTTTTTGATTCATTATACATTGTCACCTCTGATAAAATTGTTTTATCTTTAAATACAAATAGGAATATTATAAAAATATCATTATTAATTTGCAATGGTTGTTCACATTTTAAAGCTTGCAAAATACAATTATTTTATCATTATTGATAATAATAATAATAATTTGCAAGAGTTATTAACATCGTACAATCATGATATCTACACATTTTAAGAAATGAGCACACTGTAAAAAAAAAACAGATGATTTTTATAAACTGTAAAAACAAATATTATTGGAGTTCATTTGACAAAAAAATACTATATCATTTATTATTTCACTATTTATATTTTTTCTACATCAAAATCTGATGCGTTGCTTTTTTTTAGCCATTGAAATATTTTAAAGCTATAAATGCATAACAAAATTTGTATTCACTTCAGACATTCCCATGACTTTTTCTTCATGTTTGTGAGTCAGCAAGGGTTCTATTAAGGTGAACAATCTTTATTTCTGATCTCTATTTCGACCTAGCTTTCATTTTGCAGCTGCTTTGGCCTACAGGGCCATTCTTTTACACCGAGTCCATAGTTTACTGGAATGACGTTCATGTCTTTCTGCTTTAATGTCCCCTGTGGCTGCCTCCATCGCCCATGAGAACTGCTTTTTTCCCCTCTCTGTCTATCAGAGGAGCGGAAGTGTTGCCTTTTTGTCCATTATGTATTCTGGCACCCAGTCAGTCATAAACCGGGCACAACACCCTGCTCCAAACACTCCTCAAGCATCTCACCCCCGTCTCTCAATCACCTGCGAAAATTACGTGTCTTAGCCTTCTCTCCTCAAGCATCTCACGTGGATTTATGGTAATTTAAGCATAATACATCAACGCGTATTGAAGGGCTATTGAAAACTTATCAAAGAGATGATCATTTTCCAGGGAACTATAAAGATATTAGTCATGTGCTGTGTTAGCAGAATCCATATTTAAAACAAACTGTGAGCATCATAATTATGTACACGTCCCAACTGGACTACAATGGGATTAAACGCACAACATGACTGAGAACAAATTCAATATTGTTCTTCTAGTTAATCTAATGAGCCTGTGAGTGTGCTGCCATAATACTCACAATATTTCTGAAACACAGTATATAGCATTAATAATGTGTGCAATACGTTGATGCATGGCCATAACTTCCTACTTTTGACAGCATGTGTAGTACACAACAGAGAATGATGCACAGAATAATGTATATCCTATGATGCAAAGCACTCAACTTGACTTTCCATTACTAGTGCAAGAAATGAACCAGAAATAATTACAATTGTGGTTCTAGCATCTCGCCAGAGAGAACAAGGCTATTCCGTGTTACTTCAGAAGAGTTGGAACATGGCTGAAAAATGGCATGATAAAACTATAGAAGAAAGTTAGAAAAAGAAAGGCAAAATATTATTATTTTAAATTAATTATAATGTTAAATGATGACACCACTCAGCGTGAAAAGGTCATGTGACGACAATGATGCATACTACTGCTTTAAAATGTTTATCGTTGCATTGTTTTACTTGTTTTGAAAAATAGGCAGTATACAGTATTTACTGTGCAGCATTAGTTAGCAGTAAACACAAGGCCATAATCATGTCTAGAACAGAACCCAGCTTTTTTTTTATAAGAAAAGAATTAGAACAATATTGAAGAAAATTCCATGTCTAATTCTAGTCGGTAAGTAATCATTTTAAAAGATTTCCAAATAATATGACATAAATATAATAAAAGATATCAGACAAAAATGCAGAACGTTGCATGTATCGTCATATTTAGAAATTAACCCTACATGAATCACGTAAATGGTACCATATTTTTAATTTCAAACGGACATTTTTATGAAAAACATTTTGTTGTGTAGTTTTCATCCTTGGCAGCTTTTATCGGCCATGAGGCCGTTTGACTGACATGTCAAACAACCAATCACAGTTCGTTTCGTTCACCGTCACGTTTCAAGGTGTGGAAATGTCGACACAATAACAGACTGGTGTGCAAAACTCTTGCACATATTTTAAAGATTCTATGCCGCGAAATTTAAATATTTGATATATATTGATTCTGATATGTGCTCGTCGGCACAGTTGTATACACAGTGGCTTTCTTCTTTCGTGAGGGGGATTGGTGTCACGATATCTTTGTTTCAAGGCGGAACGTTAAAGAACGCGACACACACGTCTCGCGGAAATCCTTTAGAATTCAACCAATCCGATGACGACTTCGACATTCCTGAAGTGTTTCCCCTTGAGTTGACAGTTGAATTATATATTTTGAACAGTTGTCAGATATTGTTTGTTTTTCGCTACTTCAGTCTAATGCTGCATTCACGCCATTACCGTAATTCATCCATAGACGAATAAAACATCCATAGAACTGCAGCACAAGCCTGTCAGTTTTTCATTTGTTTCACAGCCGCAAATATTTAGATCACCTATCAATAGACTAAAACAAAGGTATGTGAACAAAATGCACCCACGCCAAAATTTAAATCATTAAACACTGTGGCAAAACAAACATACGATTGGATTGGCGATCTCTATCGTTTTGACAGTAACGAACGCTGTTAGACCAGGCAAAAAAAATTTAACTTTTGAACTATAGTCATTATAATAACAAACAGAGTGCAGCTTAATGACGTGCAGCAGATTTTACAATACTGAGGGGACAATTTAGCCATTTCTAATTATTGATATCGACTTGCCCCCTCATGTTTATGGTTCCGGCCCTGAGTAAACTAGTCTGAATCAAACCTTTCCAACTGAAGCCACCGTAAAACTGCAAGGAAAATTCTGTAAGGTAACGGTTTAAGAGATATAAGCTTCATTAAGCTTTAATAATTTAATTTAGATACATTTTCATTATTGTTGACATTACACAATATATATATTTACAGGTCATTATGAAATATCATTGGATTTACAGGATTTTATACAAAATTGCCTGACAGATGCCTTGATTGTATGATCCAGATCCTTCAAATATTGTTAGTGAACTGATAGATACCAGAAATTTCAGAGTAGCAATGATGGGTTTCTTTCTTAAATTCAACTGGTGCGCTTTGAGGCCTTTGAAAAAGATTCAGATCCTTCGCCCAGTTTTTAAGCAGCAAGATTTTTTTTTCATCAACCAAAGTCTTCGACGTTAAGAAATCTAATACACCAAACAATACGTTTAAATAATGAACCATAACATTAACATCTGATATTATAACTATTGAATCAGAAAGTTTTTTTTTTTAACATGATGTAATATCAGCTACCAGTTTTCAATTTATATCTATCGATAGTGTTAATGGTTTACAGATATATTGCGTCTTTCTTCGTTGAGGATCACTCGCCTCATCCAATCTGGAAACACTTGAGAGATGTAAAACAGCTGCTTCCCCTCAGCTTCTGGCTCACCACTCAAAGTTTATACAGTGTAGAGATGAGGATCTAGCATTTACACAGCTTAGGTACTGTTGACAGTCCAACCACCAGGGTAATGGTCCATGTCAGTCCGTCCTTTTCCATGGGATCACATGTGTCATTCGTCGTGGCCCAGTCTGTTCATATATCCCCAGCATCAGATAAAACCTTTGTCTTAAAGGGGCTGAGTTTCCTTGTTGGACCAACATCAAAAAAACAAACAAAACGAAAAAAAGCAATAGTAAAAGGACCTGTTGTGAAAAATACCCTGTATGGCTTCCTGCGTCAATGCATTGCATCCTGCAAACTCATTTGAAAGAACAGAAGAACCTTTAAAGTGTCAAATGAAAATGCATTGTGCTCTGGCTCTCTGCAAGAGAAAACGAAAACAAACCAAAGCATGCTTTTAAAAGATATCTGATATACAGCTTAACTCTAGGAAAATAGACTTTCACGACCGACTCCTTTTGTAAAGCTTTCTTGGATGCAGTTGGCTACGACGTAACCCGAAAAACAAATCCTTAAAATATATGCAAAGACAAGCATAAATATTTGATCCACAGAGTAATCTACATATGACAAATATAAGTGATATATTGAAACTCTGGAACAAGCCCTGTACTGCGTGTTTTTTCTCCGGTTGTGTCTTAAAAACAACAACAACAACAAAAAAAAATCCTGATTTATTATAATTTTTTTTACTTTGACCATCTTTCCTTAGTCTTTCCCCTATATATTTTAAATAAATCAGCAAAAGGTGTATTGTTTTATTCTCTTTTTTACTCTTCTTTGTTTTCTCTTTTGGTCCGTTCCGCTCTCCGGATGCTTTTAATGCACGTAGTAAAGCCAGTAAACTATGTTGAAGAAGGAAAACACGGTGGGGAAGATCATCCTCGACCACTTGTCGATGGAGTTGACATCGGACAGGTCCGGGATGTTGACCTTGAGTTGGGAAGCCCGTCTCCTGAGCCGGCTTTTCTTCTGGGTGGCTTGGCGCTCCTGGGCACTGTGGCCGTAGTTTTGCCGAGCCATGGCCGCTCGACGGTACTGAAGGGTGGAGCTGTCGTAGGCTAGCATGGTGCTACGTGGGTCTCCCAGACCTCTGGACAGATCGGACGGACCCATTTCATTCTTCATCTCAACCGTGGTCAGCCGGATATCATCAGCGGTCATCTGGAGAGAGGAGATACATTGTAGGATCAGGTGCAATCAAGAATCACTGTCATCTAATGGTGCATAATTGAAGAGCCCTCTATGCATTATATTTGCAAAACCAGCATCTTTCTGAGATCTGTTGGTAGGATATTGGAATCCGCCTTTTAAAATCACAGACCGAAGGGTAATGCTGTTTTCGCATATGTTGAAATGATGCACATTGATGGATTTCATGATGTTGAAAAGAAGTGGACCGTCCCTTTAAAACGATGATGAATGCAGTACAACCATAGTAAACTAATCATCAGCTACAGTTATACTGCACTCATGGTAAGCTGTGGAGTAAAAGCGTTTCAGGCAATAATATCCAGGATTATTTCCAAATTTCAACCATGGCATGGTTAAAATTCTGTCTGTGTATAAATCAGCCAAACAAATGCAAATAAAAAAGGCAAAAACATGAAGGCAGAAGTCTAGATCAACAGTTAGGTGTCAGGTTGCAGAGATGGAGGTAAGGAAAGGCCGGGGCTTTCCACAAACCCTGCTTGCTTAAATTTTAATTGTCATTTTAAAAATTCATTTTAAGCATTATTATATCTTAGGCTGCTTAATAATTATCAAAATTGTCCTTCAAAAGCTATGTAAACATTGCTAATGCAGTTTGCTAAGCGCTAATGTTACTGTAACAAAGCGTCAAATGTTGCACCTGGCTAGTAACAATTTATCAGTATATAAATGCATGCAATTTTTATTTTTTATCAAGACTAACTAATACCTAACCAGATTAAGGTTAGTTCCCAATTGTGTTGTTCACCTTATCAATAGATTTTCTGCTTTGAACATTGCTTTGAAATATTGTCTAACAGAAGTTTAATATTTCACATGATTTACATTTGATTACATCATATAGATTTATCAGCCATTTGGTTTTTATGTAGACAATAATCTTGGCTATTCAAATTTTACAGACCTTAATTTATGTTTATAAGTAATTACCCCAAAATCTAATTCAGTACTCTGAATGTCCCAAAAGTGAAGTCTCGTTCACACCAAGAATGATTACTGTAAAGATATCTACTGAATAAGGATAATTCAGTTAGTGTCCACAGCAATGCATGACATCATCTGTTTATAATGATAAATTACAAATTATATAGATTGGCTACCAATGCTTTTATCGTTTCGACGGTATCACTCTTCTGCAGTGTTGGGGAAAGCTACTTTTAAAAGTAATGCATTACAATATTGAGTTACTCAAAGTAACAAATTGCGTTACTTAGTTACTTCTACGGAAAGTGATGCGTTACGTTTCTTTTGTGTTACATTTTGTCACCTGGGCTAGGCTTGATTATCAGTTTTTTTTAATAACAAAAAATCCAAAAAGTTACATGTTTGGCAACTTAATTGGAAAAAGTAATTTGTTTAAAAGTAATGCGTTACTTGAAAAAGTAAATTGATTACGCAAATCACATTTCTTATTTAACATTTTTCTTCTGTGTTTTTATCGTTATAGTTGTAGTGTGGACTGCCCTATATTCTCATTTAATTTGAATGGTTAAAACTTCTTAAAAGTTATCCTCCGTGGTGTGAACGGTCCTTTAAACTAATAAGCGTCCTCTGCACAATCGCTATGCTCAGGAATGGGCATCTGGGAAAAGGCTTGGATGCAAACGATAAGTGAAAAAAGGGCAGGACAAAGTAATGGTGGAAATGATGATGGCTACCATCATTACTCTAAAGGAAGAAAAACAGAAGGTCATCCAAAGAAATCATAAGAATCAAACAGAAAGAGCTTGGGTGTGTTTACTTCTGGTTGGTTATCGATGCAGAGCCTTTGAATTTTTTGCACCATTCAGTACCTTAAGTCTTTGATCGCCTAGTCCTAATGCTGCATCCTCCGCAAAGATCGGATCCCACATCGAGTCATACCCGTCAATTTCCCTCTGTTTCATTCTGGCATAGAGAGCATCGTCTCTCTGAACTACACTTCCCACCAACCACTGCAAGCATACAAAATCAGCACTGTTACAGAGGTCGGCCGCAGTCGGAGAGAGACACAACTCTTTCAATGAGATTAGAAGGAAAGCCCTAGAGGCTCCGCCAGCGAGTGAGTCTGTTGTGTACAGCTAACAAAAGTCTGTGCCGATCTCCCGGAAATTTCATCCCATGTTTCTGAGGGTAAAAGCCCATTAGGTTGTGGCTGGTGAACAAGCTTATGCCAGTGGGAAAAATACAGCTATACATCCAGTGTTTTAACAGTCTGACCCTGAAAGAAAACCGACCACCTACTGACCGGAGGCCTTTGTCAACAAACCTCAAAGACGCCTGAGGTGTGTGTGTGTGTGTGTGTGTGTGTGGAAAGCTCGTCAAGTACCTTGTTGGGGTCAGGTCTGAGTTTCTCATTGTTGGCTGTGGCGGCTTTTTCCGCCGCTCTCTTCTGTCGCTGAGGTCCCCTCCCGAAGAAGATGTAGTTGACGAAGGCATACTCCAGCAACGCCAGGAACACAAAGACAAAGCAGCCCATCAGGTACATGTCTATGGCTTTCACATAGGGAATCTTGGGAAGGGTCTCTCGCAAGTGAGTATTAATGGTGGTCATGGTCAGCACGGTGGTGATACCTGGAGTTCAGAGAAAGCGTTCAGGCATAATTAAGTACAGCTCAAGTCAGTCGCAGTTTTATATAACAAGAGAAGTGAGACATAATTATCCAGCAAGCGCTGAGTAGGAGCTGCCAACGAAGCAATTACAGAGGTTATTCATGTGTCATCTTCCAACTTGAAACCATTATGAAAACTTTGACAACAATTGACTTGAATACAATGCGCTAATGCAAATGCAAATCGAAGAGATGTGCCGCGAGCTATGGTGCTTCCAGAGAAAAGATATACTTAGAGATGTGCTCTTCGATTTAAATGAAGCACCATTTTGGGTAGCACTCATGAACCCAGTCGTATGATGAAATTTAATGCTTGAGTTTAGGGGTCTGTTTGTTTTTATGCAAACCGCCTCACAAAGATCACCTCTGCCAAATTAGTCAAAGAACAATTCATCAACATTTCTCCTATAAATGTTTAATTTGTTCATCATCCTCATCATCTCCGTTTGGTCAAATTCATACATACTGTAGCAAACACATTCAGTGTAGAATAAAGCAATAAGCCACCAAGAAGCTGTGGATTTACAGTGGTTTTATAACAGCTGAGGGGCGTTGTTTAGGCACGATGCAAAGTAGAGTTAAAAAGCTGTTATAAATTCACAGTAAACCACGGCTTTACAGGGCTTATTGCTTTTATAAAACAGATATTCCATATAAATAGTAAAGTTTCACAAAATAAAACAGAGCAAATAGTGTGTAATGATATTAACAAAAACAGTATACAGGTGCATCTCAAATTAGAATGTCGTGGAAAAGTTAATTTCAGTAATTCAACTTAAATTGTAAAACTTGTGTATTAAATACATTCAGTGCACACAAACTGAAGTAGTCTAAGTCTTTGGTAAAAAAATACCAATTCACGATCTCAACAAATTAGAATAGGGTGACATGCCAATCAGCTAATCAACTCAAAACACCTTCAAAATGGTCTCTGTTTGGTTCACTAGGCTACACAATCATGGGGAAGACTGCTGATCTGACAGTTGTCCAGAAGACAATCATTTACACCCTTCACAAGGAGGGTAAGACACAAACATTCATTGCCAAAGAAGCTGGCTGTTCACAGAGTGCTGTATCCAAGCATGTTAACAGAAAGTTGAGTGGTTGAGTCTTACACGGGCTAAGGAGAAGAAGAACTGGACTGTTGCCCAGTGGTTCAAAGTCCTCTTTTCAGATGAGAGCAAGTTTTGTATATCATTTGGAAACCAAGGTCCTAGAGTCTGGAGGAAGGATGGAGAAGCTCATAGCCAAAGTTGTTTGAAGTTCAGTGTTAAGTTTCCAGTCTGGGATGATTTGGGGTGCAATGAAATCTGCTGATGTTGGTCCATTGTGTTTTTTTGAAAACCAAAGTCACTGCACTCTTTTACCAATAAATTTAGGAGCACTTCATGCTTCCTTCTGCTGACCAGCTTTTTGAAGATGCGGATTTCATTTTCCAGCAGGATTTGGCACCTGCACACACTGACAAAAGCACCAAAAGTTGGTTATATGACCATGGTGTTGGTGTGCTTGACTGGCCAGAAAACTCACCAGACCTGAACCCCAAAGAGAATCTATGAGCTATTGTCAAGAGGAAGATGAGAAACAAGAGACCAAAAAATACAGATGAGCTGAAGGCCACTGTCAAAGAAACCGGGGCTTCCAGACCACCTCAGTGCCACAAACTGATCACCTCCACACCACGCTGAACTGAGGCAGTAATTAAAGCAAGAGGAGCCCCAACCAAGTATTGAGTACTTGTACAGTAAATGAACATACTTTCCAGCAGGCCAACAATTCACTAAATGTTTTATTGGTCTTATGAAGTATTCTAATTATAGTGAATTGCTGGGTTTTTGTTAAATGTGAGCCAAAATCATCACAATTAAAAAAAACCAAAGACTTAAACTACTTCAGTCTGTGTGCATTGAATTTATTTAATACACGAGTTTCATAATTTGAGTTGAATTAGAGAAATAAATGAACTTTTCCACGACATACTAATTTATTGAGATGCACCTGAACTTCCACCAAACAATGTAGTTCCTCAGAAACGGTTGTGATTTTAACAAAGTGGTTGTCGAGCAACACACCAAATGTAATTTACAACAGCTTTGAACTTGCCTCAACCAATCAGAATCAAGGACCGGAACTATCCGTTTTATAAAGCTCAAGCAATTCATTCTGAAGGCACGTAGAGAAACCGAGACATCAAGTCTGTAACAGAGCTGCTGTATTTCTGCTTAAACAATACAGCAAGGTTGAGACGTGCGTTTCCTTGTCACATGCCCCTCACTGCAGACAGATTCGCTCTGACAAGTTCACCCAAACACAAAAGGCCCGGCTCCCTATCATCGGTGATCTATTCTCCGCTGTCTCCCCTCCAAGTATCAGCATCAGAAGAAGCCATTTTGTCATAACGGCAGGAACATGGCCCTGGACATAAAACATGTCAGTAAAGAGCGACCGGAGGAAAGTTTGTCAGCTAAATCAGCAGTAATACGTCAACGCAGATCAGCAGAGTCTACAGAGCACTCCTAATAGAGTTTGGAGCGGAGCACTGGCAGCGCCGTATTTTCACTGAAGTGAGGCAGATTTAAGACCCACTTGAGTCCAAGCATCATACAATTTAATTTGCAACTTGAGCCTCCTTTTTTGGAGCACAGGCACATACTGCCCAAAGGAAAGCACAACCACAATATCTAGTTCCTCCTATGCAGCAATGAGAAAAAACAAAGATTCATCTCATGATTGTGTCCTCTAGAGTTTCAGACGAGATGCTTTAAAAATGTTTTAAACTACTCTGATTTGAAAAAATAAAATCGTCTACTAAAGATATAATATGAGTCATAATATGAACCACTGAACAATTCTCTTCTTGGGGAACAGATGTACTAAGATCACCTTGGTTTTGCCAAGACATGTTCCTGAATCAACCCCTAGATGACCTCACAGGATGCTAACCCTCAAACAACATATAAACCAACAAAATTTTGCTTAACACAACATGTACTATTTGTTTGAGATTAAGAATTCTGATTTAAAAGGTACACAAACTTTACATACATCTTCAACTATTTTCTTAGGGTTCTTAATGCAGATTGTTGTGCCATTATTTGCTATGCTTTCGTGCTGATGTTGAATGAATGACGCATGGTTGCACGCTGTTCTGTTATTTACCTGCTCTTAAACAAGACATTGAACAAATAAATTCTTATAATGGTCGCTTTAGAGCTGTAGAGCCCAAACCCTATGGCTTCAATTAAAAGTCTGGCTAAGCAAGACTATTGGACTTCCAACTTGGAAACTTGTCACATCTTATGAACATGAGGGACACCTGGGGGATGTAATCACATTTTAGCAAATTCAATAAATCGATGAGTTGAAGCGCCAGCATTGTAAGATATAACCCGTTTATCAAGCATTTGTTGAGATGAAAAAACCTGTTGAAAATCTTACACCTGCTGAATGAATGCATATCTCTATTTATTCTCTGCAGTATTGTTGGCAGGAGACTCTGAACACCTGCAAAGCTAACTATAATGCAGATTTCTTGTTTCCTTGTATTTCCAGTGTCGAGCAAAGAAACACCTCTACGGCCAAGTAGGAATATCCCATATCTGACTATTAATAGAAGCTAAAATATACGATTTATTTATAGAGTGCTGCCGGAATTAGCACTTAAAACTTAAAAAAAGTTAGTTAGCATTTTTTAGGAAACTAAACATTGCCGATGCATATCTGTGAAATACTAGGTCTTTATCATATCAGCCTTTATTGATTATTGATATTGGACGTCTGGACAAAATATTTCAAACCTGGCTACATAATGTCATGTTTTCATGCTTATTAATGTTTGTTCATGTAGTGTTGAGATTCCCAAGCATTTGATATTTTTATGATTTCAGTAATTAAGCCTTTCAAACACTGGCTTTGAAATGCATAAAAGTATTCATTGGTGAAGATTATCTTGATGCACAAAATGTGGAAAAAATCATAAACCTTTGTGGGTCACAGAGCTTATTTTCTGCAATAATCCAAAAGCCAACATGAAAATCCTATTGGGTTTTGTAGAGGGAACCAGGGGGATGTAACCTACAAAATAATGCCATCACTGCAGCACAATATAGGAATGTTTTCCCAGGACCAACAAGGATGTTGATACAGAAACACATCTCGGCAAAATCACAGTCACTGATGTATTACTCAACTGCAATGAGAGGCAAACAGAAAAGAGCCTGTAAAACAAGCAATGGAAATCCAGCTGAGCCTACAAAATAAAGACACAGTGTAAAATGGTCCCCATAAGCCCAACGGACCAACAATAACACACATCACATGATCAGATGTCCCACCTAAAGCCACACGGGCAGCAGAAGCATCGTAGTTGATCCAGAAGGATACCCAGGACAGGATGGTGATTAGGATCGAGGGCATGTAGGTCTGCAAGATAAAGTAACCGATGTTCCTCTTAAGTTTGAAGCTCAGAGACAGACGAGGATAAGAACCTGGTCCAAAAAAGAAAAAGAAGGACAGTTTCATTCATGCTCTCTAGTAAGATCTAGTAATAACCATTTTAGACTGCAGTAGTCGTACCATAAAAAGTCTGGGGTGGTGTGTAACATTTTAAATGTTTGTAAACTAAGCATTTTCTGCTCATCAAGGACGCATTTATTTGAACAGAAATGCAGTAAAAAAAAAAAGGTCAAATATTATTGCAATTCAAAATAACCATTTTCTATTTTAACATATGATAATGATCAAAGCAGTTTTTTCCACATAATTACTCCAGTCTTCAGTGTCACATGATCTTCAGAAATCATTCTTATATGCTGATTTGCTGCTCAAGAAACATTTCTGAAGCGCTGCTTCATATTTTTGTGATGCATGATTTTTCAGGTTTCTTTGACAAGTAGAAATGTTTATTTGAAATCTTGTATGATGTCGCTTTTTATCAATGTAATGCATCCTTTAATCAATTTAATGCAATAATGCATAATAAAAAAAATAATAAATAAAACATTGACTGGCCATTATCAATAAACTGTTGCTTTTAGCATCAGTCTTTTTCTTGTATTGCCGAATGCTGATCATTTAAGGCATTGGTCCATCTCTAGTAAACACAAAGGCCACCTCAAATGTATATTTAGTGGCACAACAGGTCACAATAATAAGCGGTGTGTCTGGGAGTGTGGGTAGAGTCAGACAGCCAGACTGTTCCTGTTATCTGTTCCTGAAAGGCAGACCAGTGATGATAATAAGACTGGAGAAAAACAAATTATGTGCACTTACTCAAATGCTTACTCATCGCATACATCGCTTCAAGGTTTAGCAAAAGGACACTGTAACTGTATATGCATGCAATAACGTCTGCACTAAAGCATTTCAGCTTGTGATGTTCCTGTGGATAAACTGTAGGGATCATACCAGGGGACGTATATCAGCTTTCTGTGTGCTCACAGATGTGTGTATAATGCCTGTTGCACATGAAGCCTTTGAATGTAGTTAAAAAAAATCAGAGCTAGATACTAATTATATATAACCTAAAATGTATAACAATGGATTACGTTACTAACTACAATTTTTACATTAACATGACAGATTATGTTAATGTAATCTACACAGCTCTGATAAAAATTCAAAGAAATTATGGCTGAGACCTATCCATTTTATATTAGCTTTACTTTTGTTTGTAACAGAAGTCTTGAATAATCATATCTTTTGGTTTGTGTCCTTCAAGTAAAAAAAAAATAAAAATGAAATGAAATACCTAAAATTATTTTTTCATTAGATAATCATGGAAAAAAAACTCACAGTGATATAATATTCTGGTCCTACCGCCCACCGCTAGATCAAACATTACTTCTGACTCATGGTCCCAACTGTACAACACACACAAAGGAGAATAAACTCAACCTGTGGAGAAAACCACGTTCTTGGAGATGAGATTGTAGTCCACGATGGAGAACTGAGGCAGCTCGATCCTCTCCACCCCAGTAACGGCTCTGTTTCCCCCTCGCCAGTAAAACTCGATATCATCTGTGGTGTAGCCATCTGGAGGATCCAAACACATGTGCATTATCACAAACATGATTACAACCGAGGAACAGCAGCAGAGAATGACCTCTGCAGAAAGACTTCCTTCTGCATCCAAGCTTTATGAGACTTTAAACAAAGAGAGAGATGATCCTCATCATCCTCAAATTGTCTATTTAGATATTGCAATTTAGTAAATAATATAAGAAATTTGTTTTATATTAATTAATGGGGTTAGACTTATTTTCAACCCTGTTACCAATGTTTGTGACGTGTCTAAATACAGTTTAAAACATTTTAGAAATAAACAGACAATACAATTAAAAATAAACTAAAAAAGAAAACTAAAAATTGTGCAAACATGGGTAACAGGGTTGTAAATATCTCTCAAATTTCATATTAAATCTCTGAATTACATCAATCAATAGCTAGCTGAGACCAAAAATGTTTTTGTTGTTGTTGCTGTTGTTGTTATATTTCCACCAAAAATATTTATTCAAAGTATTTTTTCCCTACAATATTTTAGGCAACAGGGTTGAAGGTTAGGATTGACAAATGCAATCAACAAGAAAAAAGGAATAAGGTTGTTTATGTGAAAATTGGGTTACGTGATCCAAATTATGTTACTTTGATCATGCAATAACCAGTGTTACTTTATTTTCATTTAAATGCTATTATAATATTTATAAATATTTTGAATTTGTTTTTATTTAGTTTTATTTTATTTCTTCAAAACAAAAACATTTGTTTGTTACAAAAACATTGATCATCACCCACGGGTTGTCCATTGAAATATTTCATATTATGAAATATTATAAGAAATTTGTTTTATATTAATTAATGGGGTTAGATTTGTTTCAGCCCTGTTACCAATGTTTGTGACGTGTCTAAATACAGTTTAAAACATTTTAGAAATAAATAAACAAAACTTATACCATCAAAAATAAACAAAATCAAACTAAAAACGATGCAAACATGGGTAACAGGGTTGTAAATATCACTCAAATTACATATTACATCTCTATATTACATCAATCAATAGCTAGCTGGGACCAACATTTTTTTTTGTTATATTTCCCACAAAACATAAATATTTATTAAATGTTTTTTTCTTTCAAAGTACAGTACTTTGGGTAACAGGGTTGAAGGTTAGGATTGATAAATTCAAAGGAATAAGGTTGTTTATGTGAAAATGTGGTTCATGTGAACCAAATGATGTTACTTTGATCATCCAATAACCAGTGTTACTTTAGTAAAATCACATCACTCTTGATTAAATCAATTTTGTAACTTTAATACAGAATTTTATCTACACAGTCAAAACTATGCAGTGTTTTTAATTAATTCACAAAATGTATATGGCATTTATTTATTGTAGTTTTTGTCCTGTTGCTTGTAATAACTAATTTATCTCCAGTTACTTATCTTTTTTTTTTAGGCTTGTATTCGTTTTTTTTAATATTGACAGTGGTGACAAGAATTCAGAAAATTCTATGTTATCGAAAACTTTGATATCATCAAAACCTCATTAAAAGCAAATATAACTATACACTATATAAAAATAAAGGTGCTTTAAGATGCCACAGAAGAACATTTCATATCTGAATGGTTCCATAAAGAACCTTTAATGTCAGAAGAATCTTTATGTTTCACAAAAAAAGGTTAATTAGCCTTTCGCCGAGCCCCGCCCCCCTTAGTTACTGTTGCTACTTCTGACAAACAAATGGTCAAACACGACCAGCGCGACAGATTGCCATGACGGGAAGAGGTATAGGCTACCCGTGTGTGTCAGTGACCTTTTTTGGAGTAATACCTCCGCGATATCCGCCAGATCGAGGCAAAAGGGGTTACAGTATGCCGTGGAGGGAAAAAAAGCGAAATCTGAGAAACACCATGAACTGTACCTCAAATGCAACCAGCACAGCCTTGTGTACCAGTCATGCTCTTGCACTGCCGGGAAAGTTCTCTTTCATATGTTATGGTCTATTATTGTCTATTGCGAGTAGCTATTTTTATTATTATCTTGGTGAGTAAAGGTTTTAAAAATTATAACTAAATACTAATTGAGTCTTAAATGCATAATGTAGACATATAGGCTAGCCTATATAGGCTAATGTTGGCATTATTCTTTTATTAAATTCTAGTGTCTGATTTACAAAAGCCGTGGGTGCACCGCTTCACCATCTTGCTTGGAGTCAAAGTTTGTCGGAACTGCCTCACATAGTAACGGTTGCTATGATGTCTGATTGGACAATGGCCGTTTTGGGGGAGGGGCTGGCGAAAGGTTAATTGTGGCTAGAGAAGGTCTTTCAGATTATAAAAAGATAAGAAAGAGACGGTTCTCTAATGAACCTTTGACTGAATGGTTCTTTGTGGAACCAAATATGTTTCTTCTATTGCATCGCAGTGAGGAACTTTTTAAGGACCTTTACTTTTTAGGAGTTTAACATGACATATATCATTATCGGGATATAAAATCACTTATATGTGACCGTGAAGCACAAAAGCAGTCAAAAGTAGCAATAGCCAACAATACATTGTATGGATCAAAATGAACAACGTTTCCTTCTTTACCAAAAATCTTTAGGATATTAAATAAAGATCATCTTCCATTAAGATATTTTGTAAGTTTCCTACCATAAATATATCAAAACTTAATTTTGATTAGTAATATGCATTGCTAAGGACTTACTGCAAAGGGGATTTTCTCAGTATTTAGATTTTTTTTGCATCCTCAGATTCCCGATTTTCAAATAGTTGTATTTTGGCCAAATATTGTCCGATCCTAACAAACCATACATCAATGAAAAGATTAATTATATTAAAAAATGGACCCTTACAACTGGTTTTGTGGTTCATGGTCACATATATGTTTTAAATACTTTACATAAACCCATGATATACCAAATTGCATTGTATTCATGATAAGTGCAGTATAAATATTGACGGTGACATTTAGATTTCAAAACAAGTGATGTAGGGGGACAGCTGGTTATAAACAGACACACATCCACATCGCTGAAGGAATCTGTGTGTTTGCTTGTTCTCCGTCCTCGCTGAGGTTCCTTCTCTATCTGCACCAGTTTGTCTGCATGCAACTTATAATGAGAACCAGTGACCTATTTAGTGTTTTAAATAATTAACGATCAGCTTCTGATTTCTTCATATTCAAGGGAGTTATCTCTGCATGACTTGGCAACCAGGTGCAGACTTAAAAAGGCCAGCAAAGCTGTAGGCCTTATAAAGCATTAATGCAGCGACAAAGATAACAAACACAGCTTTCTTCTTCGGTTTAATGGGCCAGAGAGCAACGTGATGTAAATACGACAAGAGCTTGAGCCATGTCATAAGATGTGTCTGGTTCGGTTGGGTCGTGTTCACCCCGCTGTCTCAAAAGGCTTTTTTAATGGAGAGAGACGAAAGTGAGAAAAGCATGAGAGCGAGAGAGAGCTGAGGAATCAAGAGGAAACTGCTGCTGGACTGGGAAGGACTGGTGTTTCACTTTCCATTAAATCTATTATCTCTGTGCCGCCGCATCTGATTCTGTCAATTGACTGGTTGATTACTGACAACAGATCACATCACTTTACTGCTACGGCTACATTATTCCCTCGAGCTTCGAGAGGAACCAGAAAAAAAAAAAAAGGAATCCATATCAGAGGTGAGCGACTTCTGCCTCTGAATCATGGCCATTAAAAATGTATCAAGAATCAAGTTGATCAAAGAAAAGAAGGCTTTAGCTTGTGTCTCATTAGCTTGCGTGAAACGCCACACTAAACACAGATGAGAAATTACGGGAAGTGTGGGAGTAAGGCGAAAGAAAGCCAGGTGGATTGAATCGAAATTAGATTTTTTTGAAAATACATTCCATTTTTCATCAGCAACATGAGACACTTTTAGAATTTTGACTTATGTTTGAAATCATACTTAGAGAAACTTGTATTAAAAGTATATAAACTATCAATTTTTTTAATGAATTTACATTATATAATTTAAGAAATACATTAAATGTGTCGTCCATAGTCGTCACGATACACTGATGCTGGAGAATTCTTCAAGATATAGCATTTACTCATCAGCAGGCATACACAGGAACTAAAAGACAACTAACAGCAGACAGAAAATACAACACAGGGAACACTATTAAAACACATGACACAGTAGGACACACCTGGGAACAAATGAACTAATTAATGACACACAGCTGGAACCAAATTAACTAAACGGGGAACACTTAGAACTAATAGAACTGAAGACAGGAAACATGACCAAATAAGGAAAACTGGAACAAACATGTGACAATAGCATATATATATATATATATATATATATATATGTAGGCTGTAAATAAATAAAATAAATATTTGGTTAAAACTAATGATGTAATAATTTATGTTTTGACTAACGAAAATTCTCTTTTATTTCAACATAGGTTTTAATGCAACATCCTGTAGGACATGTAGCCCAGTGTTGCCAAGTCTGCAATTTTCCAGCAGAATTGAGCTGCTATTTTACTGTTGTCACAAACTGTTTTTTGTTTGTTTGCTTGTTTTTTAGAATGTGATTTTGTAGCTATTTTTGATAGCGAATTGGGACAGGTTTTTGCTGTGATTGGCCAAGTTTTGAGTAGCATTGGGCTGGACTTGTTACACAGACCTGGCAACCCTGATGTGTTTTTTTTTCTTCTCTTTCTTAAATTCTAAATTTTGCGACACCTTAATATCACTGGGATGCCATTGTAATTTGTATTAATATTTTGAATTTGTTTTAATTTTAGATACATTTTGTCGTTTATATTGTTATTTTCCATTAGTTGGCATTTAGTATTTAATTTTATAAGTCTATACCTTTTATCTACTTTCATTTTAGTTTTAGTTATTTCAGTATATCAAGTTAAACTAATTGCAAATGAGAAACGCTGCTTTAGCAGCTTCATTAAAATTAGTCGCAATTTCAAGAAGAGAAAATGCGCTTTATGGTTTTAGTTTTAGTTAACTATAATAATAACCCTGGGAGGGAATGAGTAGAAGAAGGGAAACGAGCCAGAAATGGAGGACATTTTATTTAATTGAGTTTATTGGTAGCTGAAGGAAGTCAGATCTGACCCTCAGTGTTTCTGTGCTGCTTAACGCTTCTGGCAACTTGATGATGAAACAGAGCCTTGTGTGGAGCATCACATCACTCCAGGGACAAAGATAAAACACTGAGAAGACCTCGCATTCTTCTCCCGTGTCTTTCATTTTTTATTACAAGAAAAATTGCGTTACACACAATTACAGACAATAATGACAAAATAGAAAGCCCATTCATCTTGATAAAGAGGGAGATGATTAGTTGTTGTTATGGCTCTAAATGCATAATTTAGCACAGCTGTCATGGCACAGCTGAAAAACAGATCATCAGACGGGTCGGGGTAACATATAACCCATAATCGCCCTAGCCTATGTTTTTAACGTACTTTATGATTAAACCGGTTCTGTAATATCGAGTTTCTACAGAACAGACTCCAAAAACGCCATTAAACTGTGTGTTCAACAGGCAACAAGAGGGTTCACAGGTGGAGAGAGTTTCTTAAAGCCTTGCTTATGTTAATTATTCAGCTCTTTAATGAACAGACATTCACTCTCAAATGCAAAATGTGCAACATTTTAGTTACAGTGCAACAAAAACATTAAATTACATTTGTGACCATATTATTATTATTATCGTTATCGTTAATCGTTAATCGTTATTATTATTATTATTATCATTATTATGGTTATCATTAATATAATTATTTTTATTATTTTTGTTGTTGTTGTTGCTATTATTATCATCATTATTATTAATATTATATTATCGTTATTTTTATTATAAATTATATTATATTTATGGGACAAATATAAATAAAAAAAAACATGATAATTAAATATAAAAATAATAAAATATTTTTTTATAAAACAAAAATAATAATATGATTATTATTACTATTGCATATTTTATTTTTTTAAATATGTTCAGTCTTTTTGATTTAAAAACTAAATAAAATAAAATAAAAGTCATTCTTCATACTGTTATAGTAAATAATAATAATTATTATTATAATTATGATTATTATTATCATCATCAATATTAATACTGTTATTTGTGGTTTATATAAAAAATATTAAAAAAACAACAAAAATATCATACAAATTATTATTTTTATTTCATATTATATTGTTTTTTAAATCACAATTTTCCAATATGTTCTGCATTCTAAAATAACATCATCAACAACAACAAAAATAATAATAACTTTTACATATTACAGGTATTTTATTGCTTTTATATATATATATATATATATATTGCATATTTTCAAATCAGTTCAACATAAAAATAATTCTTAGTAATATCTGTCCTAAAAACGCTATGATTGGACCATTGGAGAGATGTTGTGAATCTGAGCATGACTCACAGCTCTCGATCTCCAGCGTGCAGTTCTGCTCGTCCAGTGGGTATCTCCTCAGGTCCATCATACAGGCCGCAGTGGTGGTGATCCTGAAGCAGAGATTACTGATTACTGTACCCCTGTTGCTCAGACAGTAGAGAACTGCATCAGCAAGGGTTTGACTCCCAGGAAACACATGAACATCAATCATACACCTTCAACGCAAAGCAAGTTGCTTTTGATGAAAGCATCTGCCAAATGAGCAAGTATTAAACTTGACCTGATCTTGAGAGGACAACCAAGATTATTACCTGGAGACCTGAAAACTATGGAGGTAAATCAGTAGCAAAACTCGAGAGGTTGAAGATCTGAATGTGAGAACTTGTCATATTAATATTTGTATTTGTAAGTTAAAATTTACACTCATGGCTCTGATGTGAAGAGTTGAATCTTTCAATTTGCACACACAGACAATGATCAAAACCCCGTGTTTTGAATTGGAAGTTGTAGATTAATAGTCACAAATGTGTAGAATGACATTCACACAAAGAAAATGACATACACACACGTTTACGACATATTTACTTTTGCACTTTACTTCAGTTTCGCTGCACAACGTCAAGTCGGCACTTACAACCTCTCAGATCTGGAAGTACAAGTTCAAATCCTAGCGCTCTGACTTTTGCTACTCTTTTTGCGGTATTCTGTTGCAAAACTCACTTGTGCACTTGTATACGCAGATGTGAGAGAGCAGAGCTGGGGGCGGGGCTTTGGTGCGAATGAAGACATTTTATTGGTCGATGCCCGACCAATGAACAACGCCAATTGTTTTCACTGAATATCCTTAGCTTTGACAGGATTTAAAGACACTGCATTCATTTTGCCATTCAGGTATTATCTGGTAGACAAATAATGCAACATATTTCATATGTATATCCCACTGCATATAGCAGAGTAAACTCGCTGTACCAGAACATGCTTTAATCTCACCGGCACGCGGTCACGTGGTTCATGGAGCTATCAATAGTACTAAACTAAACGTTTTGTCAATATGCTTGAAATGTATTAATTGGGACAGGCAGCAGTTTTATTATATTTGCAGCGATTTCTAGTAATTTGTAACACAAAAAGTGCATTGATTATGCATGGATAACTGCGTTGACTAATGACTATGCGTTACAATAGCATTTTATACTGGAAAATGGAACAGCATTATGTTCTCATACTCCTCCTTGGCAGTTAAATTTGACTAAACAATTAAGTGTAACTTTTAACCAATAAAATAACTGTACTGAATGTTAACTCAGTCATGTTTAGTTAATTTGAAGAGATCATGGTACTAAATAATATGCGCAATAATTATGATTCATGAATGACCATTTAAAATATAACATTTTCTAATATGGTTATTATTTAAACTACAATAACTGCAGTATTTAGGTTTAAATTCCAGTGCAAAGAGGCACGCTTTAAATTAGAGGCATTTGGTGGCCAGAAAGATAATATTCATATGCAATTCCATTGCTTAAACACTAGATGGTCTTGTTGATGTTTAATAAATACATGTATTTGGCTCTACTAGTTGCTCAAAACAGTATTTCTGGTCATAAGTGCTTATTTTTTAGGTTTTGCTGTTTAATGTACATTTAGACACTCGATTTTATAAAATAAAATAATAATAATAATGTTGCATTTAAAAAGGTTCATTACTGACAAGCAAATTAGGAATTTAACCCAATGAAGATGTTAAAATTATTTTTACAAAACATAAAAATAATAAAAACAGCATTATATTGCAACTCTGGTAGAGTGATATGCAGTGGGATATACATATGAAATATGTTGCATTATTTGTCTACCAGATAATACCTGAATGGCAAAATGAATGCAGTGTCTTTAAATCCTGTCAAAGCTAAGGATATTCAGTGAAACAATTGGCGTTGTTCATTGGTCGGGCATCGACCAATAAAATGTCTTCATTCGCACCAAAGCCCCGCCCCCAGCTCTGCTCTCTCACATCTGCGTATACAAGTGCACAAGTGAGTTTTGCAACAGAATACCGCAAAAAGAGTAGCAAAAGTCAGAGCGCTAGGATTTGAACTTGTACTTCCAGATCTGAGAGGTTGTAAGTGCCGACTTGACGTTGTGCAGCGAAACTGAAGTAAAGTGCAAAAGTAAATATGTCGTAAACGTGTGTATATGTCATTTTCTTTGTGTGAATGTCATTCTACACATTTGTGACTATTAATCTACAACTTCCAATTCAAAACACGGGTGTTTTGATCATTGTCTGTGTGTGCAAATTGAAAGATTCAACTCTTCACATCAGAGCCATGAGTGTAAATTTTAACTTACAAATACAAATATTAATATGACAAGTTCTCACATTCAGATCTTCAACCTCTCGAGTTTTGCTACTGATTTACCTTTATAGAAAACTGACCCCAGCGCAGCAGGCATGCCATTGCATGCTTGAACCAAACTGGCTGTTAAAATGACACGCAAAAAGTTTTTTCTCTCTGGAAGAAGACTCTTATACTCAAAAATACAGTAAAACAGTTTTCAATGTGAATATCTGTTAAAAAATTAATGGATTTCTGCGATCATTACTGTAATTTTCAGTCACATGATCTTCAAAAATCATAATAATATGATGATATGCTGCTCAATAAAACATTTCTGGTTGTTGAGAAAAGTTGTGCTGCATAATATATGTGTGGAAACCAAGATACTTGTTATCCTATTCATATATTAAAAATAATTTATATAAATCATTGTATATTTCTACTTCATTTTGTGAATTAGCATCAGTCAGTTTCCATCATGATTAATTAGCTAACATTAAAAAGTCATGAACTTGTCACTAACTTTGATTTGATTTAAAGCAGCACTTATTAAACTGTTTTTTACTGTATGCATCTTTTTCTTACTTCACCGAAACAACATTTGTGGTCAGTAAGTTTGTCTTTTGTGAAAGAAATTAATACGTTTATTCAGCAAGGATGCATTAAACATCAACAGTGACAGTAAAGACATTTATTATGTTACCAAAAAAAAAAAAAAGGGCTCTTTTTGATTTGATGTAAAGATGGCGATTAAACTTGCGCTTTAGATTTTTGTGGATTGCATTTTTTCAGTTTCCAGTTCTGTCTCTTCAGCAATCCTCATCCCTGTCTTGGTTCCCGGTCATAAATCAGCATGAGAAAAACATTAATACTATCGAGGTTCCTCTGCACCGTCCCACAATCACAACTCCACAGGAAACGCTGGAAGAACTGGGAGCTCTGGGAAATCGGGAAATCAGGCCAAGATGGCAGAGGTAAAAATAACAGGCTATTAATAGGTGGCTACATCATCAGCGAAAGTCTCAGTGCATTTGGGTGTCTAAGAGATGGATGGATGAGAGAGTTGTTGGAAAGCTGAGGAGAGTTCGAGGTGGAGTTGGTCTTGATTCCCTTATCCCTCTCTCTCTTATCATTGTTAACCCTTTCTTAAACTCTTTCATCTTTGAACCCCCTTTCATCTTCCCCTACTCTTTCCATCTTTCTTTCACTGCATACAATACTATCTGTTTTCCAAATGATTAAACGCTACTGTTCCAAAGTCTGGGGTCAGCAAGATTATTTTTTTAAACAAATTAATGTTTTTATTCATCACGAATGCATACAATTGATCAGAAGTGCCAGTAAAGACATTTTGCATGTAACAAAGGATATCTATTTCGAACAAATGCTGTTCTTTTGAACTTTCTATTCATCCGTGAATCCTGAAAAATAAAATCTATATGGGTTTCCACAAAAATATCTGGCTGCACGACTGTTTTCAACATTGATAATAATCAGAAGAATAATCATCTAATATCATATATATATTTTGTTTGAACAACATATGTAATAACATGTCATTTCTGTTTGAAGTGTTAATGCTTTTGAATTAAAACTTGTAATAATTAACGTTATTTCATCAGTTATTTTGTTTAGTTATGGACTTGCTTTATACAATTATAATAAGTGCCACTAAACTTTTCCTTTAAGCACACATTACATCTGACAGCCAAAAGAATTAGTATGATATAAAAGACCAAAAACAAAACAAAACAAAAAAAACCTTAAAGCAATGACATCATATCCTGGATGTGTTTATTCTTCGTCAGAGTGGGCTAATATGATTTCTTTGTCAGGTGTTATAATTGCCCCCAACCATTGCAATCACTCTGATTCCTATTAAAAATTTCATAAGACACGTTTAGTTTACTAAAAGATGGAAAGTATATTTGTAGCAGTCCGTGAGTTAGGAAGACAAACGTAAAATAGACTTTCCCCCCAGTCTCTCTATTTCTCTGCTCTCCGTCTCACTGTGGCCTGCTGCTTACTGCTTGATTTGTATCCGCTAGAAGAGGGCTTGGCTCAATATATTAAGAGCAGAAGGAAGCTAGGCCTGACCCTCACCGGTTTAGTGCCGCTTAACGCCTCTGGCAGCTTGTATCAGCTTGAAAAGGGTCTGAGGAATAAAAGTCGGAGCTGTTTACTCTCTAGTGCATTGAAGCCCAGCAATGCCCAGATCTTCTCATCCACATGCATTCAAGAGCGTTCTTTTTACCAGCACACTAGACTTTATCTATCCATCTATCACTGGTGGGCCACAGCGCTACGGCACAGGTTCATGTAAGGCTTGGGTACAGACCCCAAGGCAGCATGTGCAACTTTATTCCAAACGACCTTGTTTACTAAGGCTTGTGCTGCAACACACCACACAGGGGTCTCACTAAATTACATTATGATGGCGGCGAGAGGACGAGTTGACAACACAGCAGCCAAAATGGTTGTCCTGAACTGGATTTTGCACACTTAACTAGGTGATTTTATTTAATTTTTTTGCCCTCGTGATGTTTGGTCATTCTTGAGAGAACAACTGTACATTTTTTCATAATCAAAATGGTATGAAACTTAGTACACAAAAGAATCAGGGACATGATTCAAAAAGATTAAATGGTCTCGTCAACAATTATTGCATTGGAAATGTAGTGGAACTAGTGGAAATGTTTGGTACTGCATCCAAACAAAATCTGACTGGAACCAAACTTTTTGAGATATCAACCTCAAATTTGAAACACAACTTCATTAGATGTATAGATTTGTCTTCCATGCAGGTTAGGAGTAAAACATATTTTGGAAAATATATATTTCATATAAAATTTTAACATTTTTGTGCATTTTTCATAATAAACTAATAGAACAAAGTTTCACTTTAAAAAAAAATTCACTTCAGCAATTATGTGTATAATCCAAGTATAATCCTTTAACAAGATAAATCAGCAAGATTTACAATACTTTAAATTGGAAATTCCATTATAAGGTTTATGCTGAAAAACGATTACATTATTATAACTATTATAACTATTCCATAAATATAAATTAGTACCATACATTCCGCTAAAAATACAAAACATTAAATAGAAATACAATTTAAATATAGTACATTTATTTCATTTTTGACCATTATGCGAACAAAAGAAAGTTAAAAGTATAGCAACTGTTTCGAAAAATGGTCTCTATATGAAAATTGGCTTGGTGACATCATCAGATGTGAAAAGTCATTCGAGTGGGCATATATATAACGTGCACATACGGACTAGGAATGCACATTAAGAAAGTGTTTCTGGAAAAAAAGCATAGAGTTAAAGCACCAAGGTCATGGGTTTGATTCACAGGAAATGAATGAACTACTAAAATGTGTACTTTGAATATAAATTGCTTTTGGATAAAAGCATGTGCCAAATGCAATTTGTTTTTTTAATTACATCAAAAATGAAAATTAAATCAGTGTGCACATACACACAAGGAATGTGCATTAAAAAGTGAAAGCATAGCAATAAAATCACCAAGGTCATTTGTTCAGTTTCCATGGAAGGCATGAACTGATATAACGTGTATAACTTGCTTTGGATAAAAATGTTTGCCAAATGTAAAAGAAAATTAATGAAATCAAGCCAATTGACAGTATCAGACTTCAGAAATTTTGCAGTGATGCCTTTCCTGTCTAAGTTTTCCAGTTGCCGCTGTTATATTTACCTACCTTTACACAGAGAGATAGCACAGGAATGTGTGATTATTATACAAAACACAATAATGCCAGCTATAAATAGAAGCTGACCTATCCTGCCCTTAGACATCTTCAAGTCGCTGGAAAAAAATAACAACAGCCCATGCACTATCACCTCCATATAATAGGCAACCTTTTCTGTAAATGAGAATTAATGATCATGTCTCAGTTTTATTGTTTGGCTCATCAACTGTAAATGAGAAGGTAAACAGAAGACCTCTTCTTCTCTCAGTCACTATGTCTAGTAATTTAGATGAGCTTAAGTCTATTATTTCCTAAATTAGTCAACTGCATTAAGACAGAAGTGGCCCTAAATGTGCTGTAACGCTTCTTAATTGGGTCTAGTACATAGCCTTGTTGAACACCTCATAACGCATTCTTACCAAGTTATGCTGTGTGCTAAGATGCTGTGAATGTGACACATCACAACACAATAAGCTGATTACTGCTAAAACTATTCGTGACATATTTTTTTAATTCAGACAGATGACATTTTGTTTACATTTAAACAAATGAGACAGACACTAGTCTCAGCCTAAGATAGCAAATATTTCTTTAGACACTTTGCACACAAAAGCTGAAGGCAATGTTTTGATCTGCCAAGTTTGATCCGATTGACTGAATTTACACTAATTTCAGAAGTGAAGGCATTCAGGTTTTCTATCAGTCCATATGGGGAAATGTAGTGTTTAAAAAAGTACTTCACTTATGAAAAAGAAAAACATGGTTATTTGAGTTAAAACACAGATTAACCATGTTTTTATGGAAGCACATGGGTAGCGATATTCAATTTGCAATGTAATATGCAAAATGACAATGCAATATGTAAAATGGCAATGCATTTCTGTATTTACATTTACATTTTCCAATACATTTGTGCAACGTTTGGTGCAAAATGAAAATGAAAATTAAATTACATAATTTTCATTTGGCATTTCATACACCAGTTTTAATATGTAAAATGAATACTAATTTTAACGCTTTATAAGTTGCAAAATTAAAATGAAAATGTATTACAGAAATGATTAGATATGTATAACATGTTCAAGCAAAAACTGTGGCAAAATTATCATTTAAATGGTATTTTTCTTAAATGCATTAACACTCATAGTCAAGACACTTACGATTGCATTTTCATTCAGTGACCCGCAATGAATGTAGCAAAATTCAATGTGCACATTGAAAATGCATTCCGAGCCGATCACGTGTCCGCCCCCTCGCGCCATGTCAATCACTGCGTGAACAAGGCGGGGCTTGCAGAAGGTCTGAGACTCAAATCTCAAGAAGAGGATTCAAGTGAGAGAACATGGACAAGACCGTTGGTCCGTGTACGTTTTGATCATTTCGGTTTATGACTTGTGGGCGGAGCTGAAACGCTGCTTTCATCTGATTGGTCGAATCGCTCCAGCTTCAGCTCGGTCTTTTCATTCTTTCAGACAGAATAAGAGTCATTGCGAGTGAAGCACTGTAATGTCTGAAACCACCGCTCACTGTTAATTAGCATAATATTTGAATCAGATGTAGCTGGGCACATAATTCGTGCTGCTGCGACTTGCAAGAGACCCTGTTAAATTATTTCTAGGTTATAGTATTGTAGCCTATAAATATTGTCCCACTGATAAAAACAGTGCAAATAGTTCTGTCTCCTTGGATAACAGTGAAGTGGAAATAAATATAGTTAAATTTATGATTAAAATTAAAATAAAATTAAATAGGATTTTTTGGGAAGGTAAGTCTGGCAGTTATTCAGCAACACGAGTCAGACGAGTCTGAAGATCTGAGTTGAATTTGGTGAAACATTAAAGTTCTAGTCTGTGTCAATTACTCTCATAATAAATAATAATAATAATGTTACCCGTATTTTTCGGTATAAGTTGCATCAGTCCAAAAATACGTCATGACGAGGAAAAAAAAATATAAGTCGCATTTATTCAGAACCAAGAGAAAACATTACCGTCTACAGCCGCGATAGGGGCGCTCTGGGGTAGGCTACAGGAGCACTGAGCAGCATAGAGCTAATTTTACTATTTTTATTTCAGAAATGTAACAATATTAATTTTTACAATTATTTATTAATGTCACACACACATACCTAGTGCCTTATGACTTAAAAGATGAGAGTGGTAAATGTTACAGACATGGAACTGTTCAGTCTATTATTGATTTTTATTTCCACTTCACTTTTTTCCAAAGAGACAGAACTATTTGCACTGTATTTATCAGTGGGACAATATTCATACAATACTACAACCTAGAAATTATTTGCAGGTCTCAGCAGCACGAATTATGTGCCCAGCTTCATCTGATTCAAATATTATTCTAATTAACAGTGAGCGGTGGTTTCAGACATTACAGTGCTTCACTCGCAATGACTCTTATTCTGACTGAAAGAATGAAAAGACCGAGCTGAAACTGGAGCGATTCGACCAATCAGATGAAAGCAGCGTTTCAGCTCCGCCCACAAGTGAGAATGAAATATTGAAGCCATAAACCGAAATGATCAAAACGTACACGGGCCAACGGTCTTGTCCATGTTCTCTCACTTGAATCCTCTTCTTGAGATTTGAGTCTCAGACCTTCTGCAAGCCCCGCCTTGTTCACGCAGTGATTGACATGGCGCGAGGGGGCGGAGACGTGATCGGCTCGGAATGCATTTTCAATGTGCGCATTGAATTTTGCTACATTCATTGCGGGTCACTGAATGAAAATGCAATCGTAAGTGTCTTGACTGTGAGTGTTAATGCATTTAAGAAAAATAGCATTTAAATGATCATTTTGCCACAGTTTTTGCTTGAACATGTTATACATATCTAATCATTTCTGTAATACATTTTCATTTTAATTTTGCAACTTATAAAGCGTTAAAATTAGTATTCATTTTACATATTAAAACTGGTGTATGAAATGCCAAATGAAAATTATGTAATTTAATTTTCATTTTCATTTTGCACCAAACGTTGCACAAATGTATTGGAAAATGTAAATGTAAATACAGAAATGCATTGTCATTTTACATATTGCATTGTCATTTTGCATATTACATTCCAAATTGAATATCGCTACCCATGTGCTTCCATATGTTTTTGCTACACTAACCATAGAGTACACTAAACTAACCATAGGTTAACCATGTTTTTCATGTTAAGCATTTGTAGTAAAACTGTGTTTAAACAAATGGTAATCAATCTGCCAAAAAACAACAACAACATGGTAATTAACCATGGGTAATATTTGTAAAGATATGGTTGACACAATGCATTTTTAAGGAAGAACTACCATTATGAAAGTTAGCTATGGTTTTACTAGTAAAATGTTTTTTACATGGTTTTTACTTAGTAAAAGTGTAGTAACTTTGTTTTGTTTTTTTGCAGAAGGATTACCATTTGTATAACCACAGTTTCACTACAAATAAAACGGTTAAACCACGGTTTGTGTAGTAAAACCATGGTTAATTTATGGTAACCATGGTTTAACTACTTTTTTATGGTAGTATACATGGTGAATTTACATAAGGGTTATCACTGGATTGAATAATACAAAATTGTCTTCAAAGCATTCATTAGCAAATAAAACTAAATGTGTATGACTTTGCGTGTCAGTCCGAAAGTCCTTTGTTCAAGTGGTTGATCTTGTCCAGAATAACTAGCAATATGAATAAGTTACTTTAGTTGATTTTAAGTCAACATGCATGCTATGCAATAAAGAAAGTTTCTTATATCTTTAAAAGCTCCAACCACTGAAATTTAAATTTGAAACTAAATGAACAAGAATATGTCTTTGCTGTATTAATAGAAAATGTGTTGACATTAGTCCATTAAAACAAGGAGGACACAGACTGCTAAGCCGTAGCATGATTCACTTCTTGTTTTATGACTCAGAAATTGTATTTAAGGCCTGTGTATTTTCATCTCCTGGCCGGCGTCTGTGTGATTGGTTGAAGTCTTTTAGGGGCAAGATAATCAGATCTACCTGCCTGTGCTAAATTGTCAGACTGGGCTCTCTCAGACAGCTATAGAAGAGTGCTGTTATTTTCCTCTTCTCCTGGTAATTGAGGAACATGCTTTGGCAGGCTTAGTGGAGCAGGGCACCCAAGGAACACGGACAACACACCCCCACTCATCACAAACACACACATTTCCAAACCCCGAAAGCCCATCCTCCAACACTCTTTTATGTCAAACTGCAACAGAGCACAGATTTGCACTAAATTTCAGATGTCACATAAGAGAACGCTCTATTATTGCCTCCTCAACACATGCTCTCACACACACACACACACAGATGCAGTCTCACATGCGAAGGTCTCCATTGACAAAGTAGCACGATGGTATTCCCGAAAGCAATGTTCTGCAGGCCAGGTCACGGCGCTCTCACACATTCCCATCAATGTTTCATCATGTGCATTTAGTATTTCACCTTTTGGGTCACATAAAAATAGCTTATGTAAATGGGCCCTTACATAATGAAGCGTATAAATTATGTTTATTGATTTTGGTCGTCTTAATAACAGTGAATTATCTGCTGCAATGCAGATTTCTTAATTTTTAACCACTCTTCTGATAAGGACACTGCTGTCAGGCTGAGGAACAGAACGCACAATCTGCAGCTTTGGAATTAGCAACAACAATTTCATCCCTTCTAAACATAGACAGCGATGTTGAGTCATTTAATGCATCAGCAGCCAGGGAAAATAAAAACAGGCCTCTGAACACGTCGTGAACGCGTTATGTGGGTGGTGACAGAATGATGAGAGGAGTCAAACGAGAATTCAGGTCGAAAACGACAATGGCGATGACCTCACAGGACGCACCTTAATCCGTAGAGCACAGTGCCGTCGGGATGCAGGCGTATCATTCGGTTCTTGACTGTCACTCCGTGAACGAAGGATTTCTTATCGTTGAGGAAGTAGGTGTCAGGCACCCACAGCTGGTCAGCCACACGGTTATCCAAGGTTAGATTCAGAGGGATCTCTGTGTACGACAAGCGCTTGTCTCGCCAAGCCTGCTGGAAATACATGGTGAGGGTGTAGTCCTAAAAACAAGAGGAACATTTGGAGAAGATGAGATCATGAAGGCTACTGAAAAAGCACAATAATCTTCCCACAGACGAAAACCCAAAGAGTGTCTCTCTTTGTTTCTCTTTGTACTCTTGACCCTCTCTAACTCTAGCACTCTCTATTCTAATTCTATTGTTTAACAATAGTGTGGCTTTTAGACTTGCACTCTATTTACTGCTTGTTTTCTTTAAAAAAATAAAATAACACTAGCTTTTCTGATCTTTTTGTATTCTATCTGCTTTCTTTATTAACAAAAGCAGTTAACAATAGCTTACTGTATTCTTTTCTAATCTATCTGTTTTCTTTTTATTTATTATGTAATTGAAACCTTGCTACATTGTCATAGCACTTGCATAACATTGCTCTTTTGTTGATTTCCACTGTCCTCGGTCGATTTGGATAAAAGCATCTGCTAAATGACTAAATGTAAATGTATTTGGGTTTTAACTTCGTGTTCAATTTGACGTTTCTAGGTATTTAAAGAAATATGGACCAATGTAGGCTACCTTACACTACAAACATGCGACCAACACTATAATATTTTTAGACGTTTACACCAGTTTTTAATATTAATAAGACTGCCGTTAATTAATTCATTTCGATGTTACTACATGAAGCAAGTTGTGTTTATTTTATAATTTTTTGTCCCAAGTCACATGATCAACGTCTCATCAAGCTTATAAAATAAGAACCAATAATACAGTACCAAGAACATAAATTGTCTCTTTGATTAGTTACTGCTAACTCTTATTGAGCTGCTCGCCATCTTTCAGATCATTAGTCAACAAATCCTCGTTAAACACTGCAGGTGGTGTTAGACTCGCAGATGCACCTTTTAATTTAACCCAGCTGAACGCTCACTAAAAACCTCCTCGCTCACAAATCACCCTGTGTTTCGAGTCATTACAAGTGCATTTCGATTCGGATGTGACCATGAGTGATGATGTCCGAGCGTGAGATGTTTGCTCATCCGTTTCCAGCATATTTGCCAAATCTCACGAGACAAATAAGCATCCGCAGCTTCAAATGCAAGCCCAATTATAATTTATTATCAGTAATGTTATTTATGATCAATTATTTATTACAACTGCAACATATTAAACTGAAACAACCCTTTTATCTGAAAAGCAAAAACATAAGTTATTTTACAAAAATCAGGAAGTTGAGGAGCTGTGATCGTGATAGGCTGTTATTGTCCGACTGACAGGCTAATCGGCCAATCACAGTGAAGCATCCGCTGATGTCACTGCTGAACACTATTACACTCTTAAAAAATAAAGGTGCTTCATTATGCCATAAAATAACCTTTTTGTCTAAATGGTTCTATAGAGAACCTTTAACATCTGAAGAACCTTTCTGTTTCATAAAAGCTTCTTTGTGGCGAGACAAGGTCTTTGGGTTATAAAAAGATAAGAAAGAGATGTTCTTTGTCTGAATGGTTCTACAAAAATGTGACCCTGGAGCACTAAACCAGTCTGAAGTCTCTGAGGTATATTTGTAGCAATAGACAACAATACATTGTATGGGACAAAATTATCGATTTTTCTTTTATGACAAAAATTATTAGGATATTAAGTAAAGATCATGTTCCATGAAGATATTTTGTAAGTTTCCTACCGTAAATATATAAAAACTTAATTTCTGATTAGTACTATGCATTGCTAAGAACTTAATTTGAACAACTTTAAAAGGTGATTTTCTCAATATTTAGATTCTTTTAGAACTCTCAGATTACAGATTTTCAAATATCGTCCTATCCTAACAAACCATACATCAATGGAAAGAATATTTAGTGATATATATAATGCATTAATCTCAATTAAATAAATAAATAAATAAAAAATGACCCTTACAACTGGTTTTGGGGTCCAGTGTTAAAAAATGGTTATTCTATGGCATTGCTGTGAAGAACCTTTTACGCACCTTTATTTTTAAGAGCGCAGTTTATTAAAAAAACATATTTTGTTCAGTTTCTCATCTTAATTCTGTACCTTCAGTTATTTTCTCATCTGAACTGTTTTTAAGCATTGCCTACTGGGATGAAAAGCCCCTGATTTTATCGGGGTTTGTTTTCGGGAGTGCTGTGGATGTGTTTATCAGCGTGGCCAGAAGATGACGTTTTTTTAGCCCCATATTTATCTCTCGTGCTTCTCCAGCGGTGACCTGCGAGGGAACTCTTAAAACTGCCAATCGCCTTCAGCCAATAATAACCAGCAGACTTGATAAAGTTACTCTCAGGCATTAAAGGACCAAACCTCCCTCTGAATAAAGAAAAAAGAGCAGATGGAAGACCCAGCTGTGACTCACACCGTCCTGCATGTGCACATTCACACGACAGCATGCGCAAACACACGCTAAACACACCTGAACACACACAGATCCCATACACAAATACAACCCCACTACTGCACTTCTACTTGTTTGTGCACCGCATTTCTGTTACTGAAAAACATTTAAAAATCCTTTCTAGACTGATATGAATCCAAATGATTGATAACCAAGATAAGACTACACTACCGGTCAAAATACTTTTTTTTAAATATTCTATTCATCAAGGCTGCATCTGATGCCTCGGGCAACAGAGTAACCTCAGCGATCTTAAAGGGACAGTTCACCCAAAAATGAATATTTGTTGTTCATTCATTCACTCTTAGGCCATCCAAGATGTATGTGGCTTTTTTCTTCTTCAGTAGAAGAGTAAAGAAGATTTTTCGCTTGGTTGTTGGTGGTTCTTAAAATTAAATTCGATAGTAATTGCCACCTCTAAAAGTCAAAAAAAGCATCTAAAAAAACACAAAATGAATCCCTGTGTCTCTTGATGATATATTGAGGTATTATGAAGTAAAACAATTGGTATGTGCAAGAAACTGAACATTATTCAAAACATGTTTTAGTCTTAGACAAACGGTTCAGAATTATTCTTTTGAACCGATTCTTTTAAGTGAACTATTTGATCCAATTAAACAAACAGACTGAAGCATCTGAAGTTACTCGCTTCAAAACTAGCTTTCAGACGCCTGACAGTTACTCAGACTCAAAATAAGCCATGTCTGACTTCCTTTCTGGTGTGCAACAAAACTGTTTAGTTACCGATTGTTCTCAAAACATCTTTGGTGTTCAGTGTTGAGAAGTAACTAGTTACATGTAACTGTAATCGGTTACTGAGGAAATTAAAAAAAAACAATTGCACATGAAAATGTTAATGATTGCAAATCTGAATTTTTCACACATAAACAGATTTAGCTGATTTCTTTCATTAATTGCGCTGACTGCTCTAAAATATGAAACACCAATGTTTTCAGGAGTTTGGGACACAGCTATCGACACATAACTGTTTTATTTCCTATTTGGGTTTATGCATATGCTTTATTTTTTCTAAGATTAACCGTTTTTTTTCTAAGGCATTGTTAGATGCTAGTGTTTTCTGTCATAGCTATGCAAATATTTAATTTCATAGCTATTAAACTATTTCTTGTTATGACTTTAAACCTGTATTTAACCTCAGAATGATCTCAAAGTAAAACACGCATTAAAGTCTGATTGCGTGGTGCCTGTGCTTTACAATTAAATTATTATATCTTAATTCAAGAAGTGTATCTTCAAAAATAATCAAATGTAATCGGTTACATAACTTTGAATACCTGAAACAGTTACACTACTACTTATTACATTTTAGTGTAACTTGTAATCTGTAACTTGTTACATTTTCAAAGTAACCTTTTCAACACTGTTATGTGTGTTCCCACATAAGAAAGAAAATTGTAGAGGTTTGGACTGACATGAGGATTGAGTAAATAATGCCAGTATTTTAACTGTATCTGTTTAATGACATCTGTTTACTGAGACATTCTGAGAATAAACTCCAAATTGAAAGCTGATAAAAAGAAGGATTTAAAAATATATAAAGACGGTATTTCACTAAAGTGATATCAAAACCCATTAGTCACCCTCATGTCGTTCTAAACCTCTATAGGTGCGATCCATTCGCCCGAAAGTGAACTGCAAAGTGGACTTCACATATATTCCATCATCTTAAGTGCGATTCAGTCTGAAGGGAGCGAACATGTTCAGTTCAAAGGTCATCGAGAATAAGAGTACATCGATACATCACTTCACAGGAAGTGTAGAAGGAAATTCATCCAGCCGTTCATGCACATACTTAGCTTGACTGAAATAAACTAGATAAAATGATTTGAGGCTTCAGCATTTTCCTTTAGTTTAATTAGTCCCAGGTGTAACTTATACTTGCTTGTTGGCGGTTATAAAGTGCAATGGTTAAATAAGATAAAATACACATCTAATATTCCTAAATTAAGATTGTTTTATTATTAAACAATACAACAGACATTTATCAGCCAGTTTAGCAGTGCCAAATATGATACTTTGTATGCATTAAATTAATAACACATGAATGTGTTATATATAGACATGTATTAAATGAAAGCACGGTTAACTTATCTGAATTTGCCGAATAAGCTTATTTTGTCAACTTCAACAGATACCCCGTGCAACACTGCATAGGGACCCTGTCAAGTGATACGCAACTTTGTTTTCTTTTGAGGGAAACGAAACACGACGTTTTGAAGAATATTATAGAGTGTAAAATGAAAGTGGATGGACAAGTAGGGAGTTTTTAAGCTATACAAAGATAGAAACACTTTATTAGTGATCCATGTGATTTGTGCCCTTTATTAAATGATAGTTTTGTGTGGCATGAAAAACACTTAAGTCACTAAAAAAAACGTATCTTCCACTACAGACCTCAAAACTCGTTCACATTTTGGTCCAGTGCTGGGGGTCATGCATAAAAATAACGTTGAGTTATGTAATTAGATTACTTTTTTAAGTAATTTTTTCAACTAAATTAAAACATTACCTTTCTTAAATTAGCAATGCAAGTTGCTTGTTTGCCCAGTTATTCATCGATACCTCTCCTGTCACTATGTTAAGAGGGACAAAAAGTTACGCAATAATTTCTTCCATTAAAAAGTAACTATGTAATGCATTGAGTACCTTTCCCCAACACTGGCTATAACAGGTTTGACATCAGTGACGTCAAATGGCATTTTATGGAAAAGAGCAACGTGAACATTCTACTAAATAACTATCTTTGCGTTCCATGTAAGAAAGATCATTTATGTTTGGAGCAGCACAAGGCTGAGCACAATAAGAATGAAAGATTTGCGTTATGCATGAAAAAATTTATATTTTTGCCTAATTATATTCCTCCATTATGAGCTTTTTAAACCCAGCGTTCCAGTGAAGTGGTGCAGTGAAATTTTACACGGATGTATTAGGTTTATTAATCACAAAGACAAAAAAATGGAAAAAAGCTGTCAGTAGATTAACATTTCTCGAAAAGGGGTTAAATATACGTGTGGATGCCAGGGTACAGAGTGTGGAACACCTGGGCTTGGAACTTTCCTCTTGGCTTCAGTGCCAAATGTGAGCATAATTACTATGGTCACAGATGGTAGCAGATGCCTCTTTGGGCTCTGTTTACTCTTCTTTGACATCAATAGATCTCAAACTGAGACGCAAACACACGGCTTCATGCAACCGAGTGGATTTATCACCATTTTTTACTCTCTACGAGTGCATTAAAATAGAGGTGCATTGATATCATATAATGGTTTATCGACAAATTAACACTTTTAAAACACATATTTTCCAATCAATTACAATGAATGCGGATTTGAAGCTTTTAAGTTAAAAAAAAAAATGCATTGCACCTTAAAAGTATTTAGCTGCATAGAACACAAGCGTTAAATTATTTAGGATTTACTGTGCTCCATGCACAGAAGAAAGAACCTCATGCTTTAGATCACCATGAAAGTGTGTAAATGATGACAGAACTGTGCCTCTAAAGCATTTCGAGAAGCAGAGATGTTCTGCAAAAGAGCAAAAAAAAGCCTCTGTTAGGTTGTGCAGTGTAATCATCGCTAACCGAGCTGAAATTTGCATGTGCAAATTAATTTAATCAAGGACACCTCTGAATCTGCAGCATAATTGTTCTAATTAAGGGGTGCATCGGTTATGAATTCTTTATGTGACATGAAAAATCGTCAACTAAAGAAGTATGAGACACGAGTCTTTGTATGCAATGAAATTCACTCTCACTGCAACTGACCAACTTTCTTCCACTGGCTTGAGCAAACCAACATTTAAAAATAGGATTCAGCAATAAGGATGAACTGATGATGCTACCGTCACTGTGTTGTTACTATATCCTGTACATGTGTTTATGCCACCATGCTCTAGCTTGTTAACACAGACCAGGTTTTGACAAAATGGCAAGAATTATTGGTAACACTTTAGAATAATGGTCCATTAGTTAATGTTTGTTAACTACATGATCTAAGCAAGAACAATCCTTTTACAGCATTTATTAATCTTAGTTGGTTAATTTCAACATTTACGAATGCATTATTCAAATCAAAAGTTGTGCTTGTTAGCATTAGTTAATGCACTGTGAATTAGCATGAACTAACTGAATAACTGTATTTTCATTTACTAGCATTAACAAAGATGAATAAATTAATTAATAAATGTATTGATCATTGTTTGTTCATGTTAATTAATGAATTAACTAACATTTTAAACTAACATGTAAAGTGTTACCAAATTATTTGATAGTCTTGGAAGCATCAATTAGAAAGGAGTGAAAATTATAAATGAGAAATGGTGCAGGATTTACTACACTGATTACAAATAAATCACATAATATTAAATGTTCGGTTTTTTTTAAGGGGAAAGAAAAACTGTAGTATTTTCCTGTTTTAAAAGTACTCTTATAATATACATTTTTTTGAAAATAATAATAATTTTACAATGTAGATGTAAAAAATAAACATATATATACTAAAACACGGTTGTAAATTTAGCTTCAATTAAGTCATTACTCACTGATGTGTAAGTAGATTGCGATATATATATATATATATATATATATATATATATATATATTTTTTTTTTTATAATAATTTTTTCTTTCAATAAATTGCATAACAGGGTAGAATTTTGAGCTCGATAAATTATATTTAATCAAATATTTTGAGTTTTTTTATTAAAATTAAAAAGTTACAATTTTAAATGCCAGTTGTTTAATTATCAAGTACCATTTCTTTATAATATCACATGTACAGGTCTTAAGAAGCAAGCAATAACTTGAATAACAGGGTTGAATTTTGTCCAACAGTGTTTTTTTTTTTTTTTTTTTGCCAGCATAAAAATATCACCATGGTCTGGTTAACACAGATTTAGTCAAAATTGCAAAAAAAAATGTTGTGATAGTCTTGGGAACATTAATTATAAAGAAGCTAAATCATAAACAAATTAAAGAAAATGGTTTAGGATTCACAACCTTATAAAAATTGCTATTACATTTCACAAATAACTACAAAGAAATTGTGAGTAACATTGAATTAAATGTGGAATTCTGAAACGGTAGCTTCTTGTAAAAAAGTGTCATTTCTTTTTGGAAGAAATCAAACTATATTTTCTGACAAAATGTGTTGCTTAACATATAAATTGGTAGGAAAATGAAAATGTTGGCAGAAGAAGTAAAAAACCAAAGTGACTGGTCCAGCAGAAAACCCAACAGATCCTTATTGTTGATCGCAGCAGTAAAACGATCTACAGCGCAGCTGAGAAACAAGCTTACGCAAGCATGCTCTTCAGATCCATAGATCATATTGAGATTGTGACAGCATGACACGACGTCATTTGTCCCACAGAGCTGACACTTCTCCATTAAACCTGTCACAACCCAAATCCAGCACTCATCACGTTCAGCAGACATCCATCTCCACGGCACACAACACAAGTCATGCAAAATGAACAGAACACAGAACAAAAGACCATTCTCTTTTTACCAGGCAGTGAAATACATGGCACTTTCCAAGAATAGGGAACAGAATAGTGCTTTTTTAACAAATAGTCAATGAAAGAAAATGATGAAAAACCAAATATTTGATCCATTAAAAAATGTTTAAAATCATGATTTTAACATGCAAAATTAAACTTGTTTAATTGTGAGCTCAATCAATTCTTTTTAAAACTGCTTTTTTCTTTTTCTTTTGTCTTTAGAACCAGTGTTATGGAAAGGTACTTTTAAACATAATGCATTACAATATTCTTTTATTCCCTTAAATAAGTAACTAATCCTGTTACTTCGTTTTTATGGAAAGCAATGCATACTTTTGTGTTACGTTACGTTGTGTTCGTATGGACTGCATTTGTTTGTTTGTTTTTAATATAAAAAAGTTTTTGGCAAATGTAAAAAGAGAAACAAATGAGCATTTAACAGTCGGGATTGCATGAAGAAGAGGACACAGCAGAAGAAAACTCAACACTCTTCAGCAATAAAAAACATTATTTGATGTATTAACTAACATGATCGAACAATGAACAACACATTTATTAAACTATTTGGTTACACTTTGTTTTAATAGTTGGAAGCTGCATTTAGCGATAATGATTCACCACTAACTATAGTAAAGTTTTAATAAATATTGTACAATTTAGAAATGATCATCCCTCCAAAACAGAGAAAACATCTGTCACACTTCTTTGCTTCAGTTGTATTTGTAGAGGTTATTATCGCACAATTCTACAATTCTTTAACACTTTTATTAATGTATAGCTGAAGATTCTTTAAGATTTCTTAAGAAAAGTTTAGATGGCAATGGCATTTTCTTCTCTTATCTCTGTATACAGTGCAGCTCTGCTTTGTTTACAGTGGTAACCAAGGAAACGCTATTTTGCTGGTTAATAAGCGCCACCTGCTGTCAGAAAGTGAATTAGTGTCTCATTCAGACCTGCTGTTTTGGTTTCATTCAAATATGTTTTAGTAGCAAAAATAAATAAATAAATAAATAAATAAACAAAACCTAAAGCCAGACTATTCTGTTTTTTTTTTCTAAATCATGAAATTATCGAATTCAAACCAAAAACAACTGCTCTGGCATATTTTTGTTTGGATCGTGGTTAAAATGCAATGGTTGCCTCTAATTTCAAATGCCTACAAATATTTTTGTTTAAGGCCAGTTTGTTTGTTGTAAAGCAAACAACCAATAGCTACATTTTCTTTTTAAAAATCTGTATCAGAATCAGCCAATTTGCTTGTAAAAATTAATAATAAATTAATCTGCTTCTGAATTGGCTTTATGATCGGTGTACCCCTAATTAAAATACTAAATAAAAGGCCTCAAATTGGAAGTACAATCTGGGATGTTTTTTCTATAGATTCTTCAATAGGTAGATCTTGTCTTTGATCTTGGGCTTAAAAAGGTTGAGATTTAGAACAATGACCACATAAACGCATGTTGTTTAATTGTTAAATAACATGCTATTTTAATATTTTTGCCAACAATATCTTGAGTAACAGGGTGGAATTTTCAAGCTTAATGAATGCTGCAGAAATTGAGAAAATGGGGATAGATTATGTATTTTCTTTCCCATAATGCATTAGAAAGAATTCAACCCATAGATGCCACAATTTTAAGCAAAGATACATTTAGTGCTGTCAAAAGATTAATCGCGATTAATCACATCCAAAATAAAAGTTTTTGTTTACATAACATATGTATGTGTGCTGTGTATATTTATTATATATATATATATATATATATATATATACACACACACACATGCATGTATGGAAGCATATGGGTAGCGATATTCAAATTGGAATGTAATATGCAAAATGACAATGCAATATGTAAAATGACAATGCATTTCTGTATTTACATTTTCATTTTCCAATACATTTGTGCAACGTTTGGCGCAAAATGAAAATGAAAATTAAATTACATAATTTTCATTTGCCATTTCATACACCAGTTTTAATATGTAAAATGAAAACTAATTTTAACGCTTTATAAGTTGCAAAATTAAAATGAAAATGTATTACAGAAATGATTAGATATGTATAACATGTTCAAACTGTGGCAAAATGATCATTTAAATGCTATTTTTCTTAAATGCATTAACACTCACAGTCAAGACACTTAAGATTGCATTTTCATTCAATGTCCCACCATGAATGTAGCAAAATTCAATGTGCACATTGAAAATGCATTCTGAGCCGATCACGTCTCCGCCCCCTCGCGCCATGTCAATCACTGCGTGAACAAGGCGGGGCTTGCAGAAGGTCTGAGACTCAAATCGAATCGCTCCACCTTCAGCTCGGTCTTTTCATTCTTTCTGGCAGAATAAGAGTCATTGCGAGTGAAGCACCGCTCACTGTTAATTAGCATAATATTTGAATCAGATGTAGCTGGGCACATAATTCGTGCTGCTGAGACCTGCAAATTATTTATAGGTTGTAGTATTGTATGAATATTGTCCCACTGATAAATACAGTGCAAATAGTTCTGTCTCTTTGGATAAAAGTGAAGTGGAAATAAAAATCAATAATAGACTGAACAGTTCCATGTCTGTAACATTTACCACTCTCATCTTTTAAGTCATAAGGCACTAGGTATGTGTGTGTGACATTAATAAATAATTGTAAAAATTAATATTGTTACATTTCCTGAAATAAAAATAGTAAAATTAGCTCTATGCTGTTCAGTGCTCCTGTAGCCTACCCCAGAGCGCCCCTATCGCGGCTGTAGACGGTAATGTTTTCTCTTGGCTCTGAATAAATGCGACTTATATGTTTTTTTCCTCGTCATGACGTATTTTTGGACTGATGCAACTTATACCGAAAAATACGGGTAACATTATTATTATTATTTATTATGAGAGTAACTGACACAGACTAGAACTTTAATGTTTCACCAAATTCAACTCAGATCTTCAGACTCGTCTGACTCGTGTTGCTGAATAACTGCCAGACTTACCTTCCCAAAAAATCCTATTTAATTTTATTTTAATTTTAATCATAAATTTAACTATATTTATTTCCACTTCACTGTTATCCAAGGAGACAGAACTATTTGCACTGTTTTTATCAGTGGGACAATATTTATAGGCTACAATACTATAACCTAGAAATAATTTAACAGGGTCTCTTGCAAGTCGCAGCAGCACGAATTATGTGCCCAGCTACATCTGATTCAAATATTATTCTAATTAACAGTGAGCGGTGGTTTCAGACATTACAGTGCTTCACTCGCACTGACTCTTATTCTGTCTGAAAGAATGAAAAGACCGAGTTGAAGGTTGAGCGATTCGACCAATCAGATGAAAGCAGCGTTTCAGCTCCGCCCACAAGTGAGAATGAAATATTGAAGCCATAAACCGAAATGATCAAAACATACACGGACCAACGGTCTTGTCCATGTTCTCTCACTTGAATCCTCTTCTTGAGATTTGAGTCTCAGACCTTCTGCAAGCCCCGCCTTGTTCACGCAGTGATTGACATGGCGCGAGGGGGCGGACACGTGATCGGCTCAGAATGCATTTTCAATGTGCGCATTGAATTTTGCTACATTCATTGCGGGACACTGAATGAAAATGCAATCGTAAGTGTCTTGACTGTGAGTGTTAATGCATTTAAGAAAAATACCATTTAAATGATCCTTTTGCCACAGTTTTTGCTTGAACATGTTATACATATCTAATCATTTCTGTAATACATTTTCATTTTAATTTTGCAACTTATGAAGCGTTAAAATTAGTATTCATTTTACATATTAAAACTGGTGTATGAAATGGCAAATGAAAATTATGTAATTTAATTTTCATTTTCATTTTGCACCAAACGTTGCACAAATGTATTGGAAAATGTAAATGTAAATACAGAAATGCATTGTCATCTTACATATTGCATTGTCATTTTGCATATTACATTGCAAATTGAATATCGCTTCCATATGCATGTATATATTTCAGCAAAATATGTTATGTTTATATATTAAATATATGAATATATAAATAAATATAAATACAAATAAATATTTTCAAAACACATACTGCATGTTTATAAATATACAAAGAACACACACATATATTATGCAAACAGAGACTTTTATTTTGTATGCGATTAATTGTTTGACAGCAGTAGTAACAAGAGTTGAATACAAAAAGGTTTACGACTAAATCGAGCTTCTTCTAAGCTAGTTTTCACACTAAAACATGGGATTTGTGCCTCTAATGCCTTAAATAAGTCATGAGGGACCAAAGTGTTTCTCTTCGTCCCTATTTGAGGAAAGAGTCAAATGAGGACGCGAGGAGATTGTGATGGAGAACGCTGATAACAGGGCACTTAACATCACCGTAGTCCCAGTGTCTCTCCAAATAAGAGAAACACTTCATTAATCGGTCGTGACAACGAAACCATGCGAAAGACTGGTTAAGCACAAGCCTCTGAAAATACTGTAGGTTATAAGAGAGATGGACTTCACACTGCTGATAGCATGACTGGTCCGATTAGCCTTTATTCCCAACGGAGCGTTTTTTTTACAGCTGCTTAAACACGTTTGATTTAACAGCCCATCGCAGGATGGTATATTAACAGATTACATAAACCAAATCTGTCACATTAACTTCACTCAATCTAAGCTCATAACTGCAAGTGGCGTGATGAGGAGGTTGATGACATGTTTGGAGATAAACGTTTGATGTGGAAGACGTGATTAAGTGGCAAAGTTTATTGCAATGTCAGACAGACTCCAATCGCCAGGTGTTTCAAATTAATCTACAACCGAGCGCCTCTTTGCAGAATTAGCTCGGGAATTAGACTTTAATGTTGTTATTTGATTAAACTTACTAGGAAAACATTATGTGTTTGATTTTTAAACATATAAGAGATACTAGCTAACTAGACACACACAGGGTGATCAGGAGCTTGTGCAATGCTTATAATTACCAGACCAATCAAAAAACAGACATGAAATGTTCATTAAATTAATAACTTATAGATCCCCTGTGTGTATCTCTGTTGTTTTTTAAATATGCTTTAAGACAAACCATCTGCAAATTCAACGGTCAGAGTATTTCCTGAATTGATAAAATATTGCCACTTGCAGTTGTGTAGCATTAAAATGTAAAATGTAAATCTGTCATCATTTATCAAGTCGTTCCAAACCTGTATGAGTTTATTTCTTTTGTTAAAGGCGAAAGAAGATAATTTAAAGAATGTTGGTAACTAAACAGTTATTAACTTCAATACAGTTGAGCCCAAATTATATTTAACCATTTATTTTGGCTTTAGAAAAATCACAAAATAAATGCCCGTTGCACAACAGCACACATCTTAAAAATAATAATAATAATAATTAATAATAAAAAAAACTAAAAAAAATGATATTCTAGGAAATGCAAGAGGACTTGGGGGTCCTTAGCATAAAAAACAAAAACAACTGAATGTAAAAAAAAGACCAACTGCAATTCAGTAAGCAACTACAACGATCATCACAGCAGCTGCATTCTCTAAATACTTCAAGTTTAATCTTAAATGTCTCAGACAAAGTCGTGCTACACGTGCACGCACGGGTCATGCTGAATTAACAGCAGAAATTAGCAGAGAAGAAAAAAAGGTAAGAACCACAATAAGTTTCTCGGTGGAGTGAGATGTGCTGCAGATCTCGTCAGTGTATGAGATTATAATAAAAGCTGCTGCTGTCTGAGAGAACATCATGTGACACATCCGTGCTCCTCTCTGTCTGTCTGTAAGCACACGGCACGACGATACGAATGAGAGAATCCATCGAAACACAAACCTTCAGCCTTGCCTTAAACATGGAAACAGAGAAGAGCCCACACTAACCCCGCCGTTTAGAGGAGGGTGGTGTTGTCATAGCAACAAAAAGTAAAAATAACACTAAATAACACACTGTTTATCAGCTCGCAATTGAATAAAACAGGACTAAACAGACACTAGCCAGAAATGATCCACAATTACGCACACTAGTACTAATTAAGTCGAGCGATCTAATTGAGTCTAAATTTGTCTTTTCATCCGTTTGTTATTTCGCAGGCTATCATTGCACGGCCCTGCCTCTTATTCATGTAAGCAATTAATGCTTGTCAGGATAATGATACATATAAGGGCAATGTTTCCGCCCTGGTAATTATTTAGCCCGTGAGCGAACACAAGTCTGCTCCTATCTTTTTCTTTGAAGTGACTGTTATGTTTTCAGAGAAAAACCTCCGTCCCGGCCGCAAACAAAGGGCATCGCGAGCGTCATTTATACAGAGATGCACGGATCACAAGCAGAACGATCAGAAGACGGTATAATCCCGTTTATTTTACACTTCTTCAAAACTCAAATGTGACCCACAAAACCAGCCATTTTTAGAAAGTGAGACTTAAGCATCATCTGAAAGATGAATAAATAAGCTTTCCATTGATGTATGGTTTTTTAAGAGGACAATATTTAGTTGAAATCTGGAATCTGAGGATGCAAACCAATCTAAATACAGAGAAAACCACTTTTAAAGTTGTCCAAATTAAATTCTTAGCAATGCATGTTACTAATCAAAAATTAAGTTTTGATATATTTACGGTAGGACGTTTACAAAATATCTTCATGGAACACGATCCTTACTTAATATCCTAATGATTTTTGGCATTAAAGAAAAATTTATCATTTCGAACCATACAATGTATTGTTGGCTATTGCTACTAATACACCTGTGCTACTTATGACTGTTTTTGTGCTCCAGGGTCACACGAGTCATCAGAAAGCGCCCGAGCCAGAGAGCACGCCCAAAAATAGTCTGCATTTTAATGTCAAGCAATGAAAACGCAACTGGCCTAAAGATTTGCATTGCCAAACAACACGGGTGACCTTTGGTGGAGGCTTCTTTGGCCACGTTTCAACCGCAGCAAACGCTCTTGTTTACATGCGTGTGAAATGGCAGGCAGGAGGAGATGGAGAGGAGAGAGCTGCTTCACTTTAAAGCACAGCGCTGGAAGCATTTACGCCTCGCAAAGACACCTGGGGCATCAGTGGCGCTCCTAATGGAGAGATCGTACATCTGTCTGAGATGCAGGCATCGCGCTGGACTAATGAGAGAGTAAACTGGTACGAGGGAGGCGAGCGTGAGAGAGAATGAGGTGTGATGCATGCTGGCTTTGAATGGACATATCAGATACTAATGGCTGCAAATCTCCCAGATCGACCCTGTTAACCCTGAGGATAGTGGAGGATCCTGTCGACTGCGAGCTCGGCCAAGATCCAATTTTGCTGGAGCTGCAGAAAACAAAGATTTTCATCTTTTCTCCCCAACTCCTCGGGATTCCAGAGCTCAAGCGTGACAGGCAACAAACCTGACAGATCTATAAAGGTAGTTTGTATGCACTGCACAAGTATTAAGCATCTGTCCACGAGGTCCATCTGCCTGGAAACCGCTTTGTTATGAGCACTGAATATACGTGGATTTCCGTGATTAGTAAACGGAAAGTCAAAAAAAGTTTAAAAGGTCTTTAGGATGGGACAGGCACAAATCCCATCTAAAGAGGGAGAAATATATACATATATGGGGCAGAGTTGATCTTATTCATGGAATATGATGTATAAACATAAAAATAAAATAAAAACCTTGCCCTAAAACTAGAAAAATGGAGCTTAAGAAATATTTTAAAGTTGAGGATATAACAATTTATGTTCACTGTCAGAAATTACCATAATATTTTAGGATTGTATTCATTTAAATTACTTCTTCAAGCAATCTCATGTCAATGGGGAATCATGACCTTGGCTGTCATATTCAAATGTTTTTTTCCCCCGAAGCCCTGGTTCAAGAACCAAATCCAGGATAAACAGGTAAGACAATTCTAACAATTAAAGGTTTCATGAACTAATGAAACAACATTGCTTCTGACCATTTGCGAGCATGCAGCAGCAGCAGCACCTACAGTGCTATAAATATCTGTGTGAACTCAATCTGCAAACGAGGCATGCTTTTGTTTTTTCCACTCAGAGCAGTGAAGAAAATGCAGAGCTCCTGGCACAGGCCTCTTCACCTTAAAAGGAGCGACTGGGAAATGAATTGAAAACAAACTCCATCGCCCCCACTGAAATGATAAAGCTGCAATGAGTACGAGCCATAAATCTTTAATTTCACAGCCATACATATTCCCCTGCAATTACAGCTGCGCCGCGCGCCGCGTCCGACAGAGGGCGCGCTCACGCGAGATCAACTTTTAGCGGTGCCTATAAACAATATGTTGCTTTGCATCACATTTTATCATCTGAGCATTTTTAAAAAGAATATGCATTTATAAAAATGTCGATAGATGCTGTTTATAGTCGTGCATCTCCCAAACCCCCTCTCTTTTTACAAAGAAACGCGTGCTTCTGTCAGCGTACGCGTCACGCGCCGTCTTTCTCCTTGAGAGGGCAAAGCTCACCTTGAGCTAGCCTAGATTTGCAGTTAAACCCAAGTCACAGGGTAGAAATGTGCGTCCACGAACGTGCTCGTTTCTCGGTGGCAGATAAAACACAGAGTGAGACATGGGGAGCGCGTGCGGGTGCGCGTGCGATTGCGCCAGTGCGCGTGTGTTTTGAATTCAAATGTCAGCAGCGAAATGCAGAACAGATACTGCAGCATGCCAATGAACTTCAGCGGCTTCACGTCTAATCATCATGTGTGTGAGAGCCACATCAGCTGGTGCGCCTCAAGTTGTGCATAACGACACATAATGGAAAACTGTTACATGCAACATACATACCATGTTTACTTCGGAGACCATGTCTATGCTGGCTATGTCTATATTCATCCCTACCGCCACCGGAGCGCCTGATGGAGAGAAAGGAACAATTATTAAAAGGGAAATTGTATGCACGCATGCATATACCCAAACTTGTACGTGCAGGTGACAAAATGACACTAAATATCATTCCATATATGAAACTGCATGCATTATATGCATATGAAACACCAACACCCTAAATTCACGTGGCATTGCGCATGAAACTGTTGATTTGTTACAAGCACCGGAGGTGCAGCATGACTGACAAACGCGTCCTTCTATCAATAACAGCTTGAGCATCTTTCTGTGATGGACTCTTATGCGTGCATCAAAGGAGATTTTAAAAGCATGCCATTTTATTTTCTGTCATGATGCAACAAAAGTTGCGCTGCAAATTGAATTGATCCCCAAGTTAGCGTCCCTCTCTGGGAAAAGATGAAAATCGGTAAATGAGCGTGCGTTCATTTTTCTCAAGTATTATTGACATGCACGCCTGATCAGAGACTGAGGTGAATGAACAAGGTTTGCATGAGTAATTGGGCATGTTAGTGCGCGTGACAATCCAAAATGCAACAATTATACGAATTTTACTCATGCATTACCTCCGAAATCTGGCCTCAGCCGAATGTCGTATCCTTTCATGAGTCTGTCCACGGTGTCTTTGACCACCGGCATATTGCTCGGGTCTCTGCTACTGCAATAATATCACGAGATGTTCGTAAATTCCTCTTACATCCCCAAAACACATCATTTTCTTTTCTGAAACGTCACAAAAACGCAACCCTACCTTTGCGCGCACGCCACGGCCACGATCAGCGGACATAACAGGAAGATGTGTGGGGTTTTTCCGATACTCTCCATCGCAGTTTTGATGGGTTATGGATGTGGTGATGAAGACAGCGCACATCCAACTTACTGAAGCCAGTGCAGCGAAGGCAATGAGCTGCGCATGCGCACACGCAGCTCCAGATCAAAGAGCAGCTCCTGATGATGCTGGATGAGCTGTTTCCATTGCGGGGGGGAAATTAAAGAGACGACTGAATAAACCAAGTCAAGAAGAAGAAGACATCAGGTGATCTTCATGCAGCATTTTTAGTCCTGTGTGTGAATGTGGAACTTGGAAGAAGACACGATGGGGTGTAGTTATAGCGAACTTCGGGTA